>NC_090750.1:102500-105000 GCF_036898095.1 Palaemon carinicauda
GATGATGGAATTGGATTCCCAAAACGTTGGTGTAGAATAAATATGTAAGATGATCCGATGTCTTCTTACTGTCCTTTTCATCCTTAAACTTAAGCTTGCCAGAAGCGAAAATCTTACTAGTTATATATATATATATATATATATATATATATATATATATATATATATATATATATATACATATATATATATATATATATATATATATATATATATATATATATATATATATGTATATATATTTATTTATATATGTGTATATATATATATATATATATATATATATATATATATATATATATATATATATTTTATATATATATATATATATATATATATATATATATATATATATATATATATATATATATATATATATATATATATATATATATATATACATATATATATATATATACACACAGACACACACACACATACACACAGCGTCATACACTATAACGGTATTTCTGTTTTTGTGTACTGTTGTTATCGCTCTCCCCTCGCACTTATAACCTGTTTATGCCTATATTTTCCTGCATCATTGTGTTAAAATTGTTGTGCCTTTTTCGTCTGGAACAGCTTGTATGTATACTCATGCTCCCTCTAAATATAGTTAGTTGTAATCGGCTCCCCTCTCAGTATCCATATAATGGCTTGCTTCCACATTTGTGACCAGTGGAAGGACCAGCTACCTCCTGCTTTCCCCTCCCTGCTGTGTCTTACTATTTGATGAAGCCATCTTCCGAAACTGACTCTACTATCAACGCCAGATCCGTGAAACTACTTTTTCTTTGCCAGTGGAGAAGTGTTAGCCTGATTCTAGCATGTTAAGTCCAGTTTTGTATTCAAGGGCATGACTCAGTCGTGCACCAAAGCAGATTACGTTTAGACAGTCCTCCCTAAGGGCACTTTTCGGAAATATACAGTTGGCTCTGTGATCACAGAGACATGCCAATAGTGTATAACACTCTCAAATCATGCCTCCTGGAGGAGTATTGGTCCTCACCAGCTACCTGTATACCGAAATTTTGCAGCTCTCTCAAAACCCATTGGAGAACCAAAAAGCTTCACTCAGGGAAATAGCCATTATTGCTACCCATCAACCTGCCGCAGACAGCTCTCCTTGTTAGTTAAATCTACTTTTTGGCCTTTGAGTACGTCGCCTACCCAAAACCGTACATGCTGCTATCCCCTATGTCGATATTTTGGTCATGAAGAACCTGATGACCAATGTTGACAGCCTTATGGACAGCCACTTCACCACCTCCCAACCTTCATCGATGCCTTAAATCATGGCGAAGTTGACAACTATTCGACATTGATAGAAGGTAATGTGGATGCAGTAGGACGCCAACGCCACCCTGTGATGTGTAGGTGTGGTAACAAATCCGCCGACTACCCACATATACCACCCCTTGATTACACCCTATCCAACAATCTCTCCAGCCACTTATAATGCCCATTGGCCACAATTATAGTACTACCACTCTTAATTTGGGCTGCTGCAAAAGAAATGTGCGAATGGTTTTCATTGTCCAAAAAACTTGTACGTAGGCCATTGCTTGGGGCGGTGGCCTCCACTGTCAATAATATTTTCTTTTTACATTACACAGTTACGGGCATGCAAATTTTGGTAAACATGGTTGCTGGCCGTTGTCTTTTGCCTAGGCTTCTCTGTAGGACACAACATAGTCTGTCTAATCTGCCGACATCCTCCTAGTAGCTGCCAATTGGTCTGAGATACCCACCGACGGTTATGAAACCGTCACATAAATGTTTAGAAGCGCCAAATATCTTTGGAAGTTTCACTTTGCCGATGACATATTGCCAGTCCTCGGTGCGGATTTCCTCTCAAACTCCCACATCCTATTAGATGAAGCTTACCGAAGGTTAGTCAACGTGGATTCATACTTCTTAACACTTATCCAACCCAACCCTTCCTACCTCACTTTCATCATCAGCCCACCCACGGATGCCTACGCCCAGCTCGTCAAATCTTACTGGAAGTTTTTCGTCCAGAGCTTCGTCAAATGCCAATGGTTCCGGCGAAATGAAACATTTATTAGCCTCGTAAGACGACTGGGCCCCCAGTGTTTGCCAGATTCAGACGTCTGGCGTCGGATCATTTGGCAACTGCTACAGAAATAGTTGCCAAAATGGAAGAAATGAGCCTATACCAAAAGTTCTTAAACTCAATGCCGTTAACCTGACACATGATCCTGAAGCCTAAAGGCTCGCTTGCACAGAAGAAAGAAACGGAGTTGGTATCATATTGTGTAATAATTGGAAGGAAAAAGTTTTAAAAATAAAGGGAATAGACCATAGGCTTTTCAAGATTCTTATGATAATATGGAATTAAGATGCTGCTCATATGGGTTGCCAAGAACAAGAGATATAATTATTTAGACAAGAGTTTCAGGCAGCTATTATAACAGTGAAAGAGGGGGATACTATAATTAAAGTAGACAAAAATGTCAATGATGGTTAGAAAAGGGAT
>NC_090750.1:110000-127500 GCF_036898095.1 Palaemon carinicauda
AACTCAGAATACCCAAAGTAAAAAAAAAAAAAAACATCTCTCGATTTTACTTGTCCGGGTTTACGGCACAATTTCAAAACACAACTCACTACCACCGTTCTAACATTTATATTAAATCATTACAACACTTACACTTGCAACTTTCAACCGGTGGCCACTACCCATTTTCCCGAGAAAATTATCCATCTTCCCGCCCTTCTCTTATATATATATATATATATATATATATATATATATATATATATATATATATATATATATATATATATATATATATATATATATATATATATATATGGGTATCTGTTCCTATCACTTAGAATATACCATACCTTTACTTTTACTAGTGGATGAGTAGGTGACGTTTAAAGACTCCGCATCCTGCATATTTGGATTTTTTATTGGTGAGGGCGTATTCTTCAGAGATTGGTTTTCTCAATATTTCAGAGCTCATCAAAATACCCACTATTGATTATTGCATATATTTTTGTGTCTATGTGTGAGAGAAAGAGAGAGAGAGAGAGAGAGAGAGAGAGAGAGAGAGAGAGAGAGAGAGAGAGAGAGAGAGAGAGAGAGAGAAGGAGTGTCTAGAAAGATACCTGAATAACTCCGGAATAACGCAAAAGCTGGTACGTCTCAAATGATCTCACACTCTTTTTTCCCGGAACGTGTTCAAGCGTGTCGCTCTTCTTTTTGGTTAACAAATGGTAAAAATCCGAGCGATATAAAAGGCCTACTGTGGTAAACCTCAAGTGCACTCTAGTTCACTTGGCATAGTTTTCACTCTAGTGAACAGAAAATGCGACATGTATTTATAAAACCATCACAGGAAATAAAAAACGGATGGGTGAGGTAGCCATGTCGTCTTGATGGAAGTTACTAAAGGGTAGCTTCCTAGGGTATATTTGACTACAGTGATGTTCCTAGAGTATTTTACCTTAAGGTATCCCGAATTCTAACTCCTGGAGCGAGTATTCCTAATCAAATCTAATAGGGATAACGTATAATATCAGAGGACGTATTTTTGACACGTCACATAGCTATCTTCACCCTGAACAGTATTAACGCTTCGAGGGGTTACAGTGACAAGAATCTGAAACAAGAATGAAAAGAGAGCCATTCCCAAGGAATCTCTCCTATTCCTTTTCCAGTGTGTATCTGACGAAGGCGGCAGCGCCATCTCCATTCCTCGTAGCGATATACGAGGTGCTACAGACTCTTTATTATAGGGAGTGGTCAATAAGCCCTTTTACAATAAAAGGAATGGTGGGTCCATCAGGACGACATGGCTACCTCACCCAAATATAGATTTTTTGCTTCACTCAAAATCCATTTTTTGGTCTCAGGTTATGTCGTCCTGATGGAAGTTTACCAGAGCATTACTGTATCTGTGGATTCTCAACCGGTGCCGTACCCTCAAGAAAGTATTTTCCTGGTCCGTCTAGACCTAGAGACCTATGATGTTACCGTCACAAATCATTTCATCTAAGCATGAACTATGTTAGTGCTTCCTGCCCCCTACAGGGAAGAGTCGTACTAGACTCTGGAAAAAGTCTCGAGGAGTACATAATAATTATGGATGACAAAATGACAAGCTTGTATAGTAGTCTCGCCCTATACATCATAAAGCAAAATTTTTATAAGAGTGACTAATGTCAATATGAATTCCTGACATATCCCCCAAGGTATATACTCTTATTAAACTATTGGATAACAGTTGTATCCGTATAGGAACAAATTTTGCATCTCTACCACCATCCCCTTAGGGTACAACGTTAACCCTTCCTAAGGAAGGGATAAAGCGAGTGGATTTTTGCTTGAAGAAAGGAGCAATCTTAAAAGACTTTCCATGTTAAAATTATCCATATTTTATTCTTAATGCTCAGTACATTTCTAATAAAATGAGTGTGGGCGAATAAGATGCAGGGTTCACTATGAACCAGTTTATTAAAAATTTAGTAAACATACATATCAGTTCAACATTTATAAAATTTATAAAACGTGGACGATATTCGTTATAGGATAAAGAAAACAGTCAACAAAAAATATTGTTTCGTCTAACAGGAAACAGATTTTCCACTTCAATCAAATTATTAATAATAATGATACAGTCTGTATTACTGTATATGTACACTAGCGTAAGAAACGCTTGGCACAAGTGTCCGTATTATGATATAGTTTACCAAAGTCAATGGAACAGTTCGTAAGGACACGTTAGTGGCCTATCGTTCAGTGTGTAGTAACAGACTGTGACTATACACCCACCCTCTTAATTAATCGTCCCAAATTAATTACACTGTTCCTCGAAGATTTAAACTGAAGGTTTAAGAATTCTATCTGCTGCTACCACAGACCTCTTGAGTTGCTCCACTTGCTTCGCATAGTGCATAAAGAACACCTTGGATGACTACCAGCTGGTGTACGAACGAAGATGTTCAAAGTCCATATAATTAAAGAAATTTTATGGAAGAGGCAATTTTCCTCGGATTATGACTTGCGCGTGTACTGTCTGGATCCGCTCTGCGAATAATATAGGTGAGTTTCGCCCTTAGTTTTTTCAGAGATAAATTTGAACCCGAGGTTTCTCCTTTGAACAGCTGTCCTCCCTTAGGGTCTGAAGTTCTATGAAGATAGACCTTTAGGCACTCCACTGGACATAGAGATGCATCTTCCTTCAAAGGGCAAATTCTCTAGGGACCCCACCTGGTGGTGTGTAGCTTGTTCCTGGCAAGAAACGTTGGGTCTGGAAACAGATTCAGTTCTCCCCCTTTCAAGAACTGAACGTGGCCTTCCTCTCTCAGGAGAGCCACTATTACATTAACTATAGCCCACAAAGCGAGTGCAAACAGAAATATAACTTTTTGAGTTAAATCCTTTAAAGCACACTCCTCATTATTCAATATTAATGCCAATGAGGAACCTTATCTAGTGCCCATGAAATGAGTTTTAGAGGCTCTGAAGGTCTAAGCTTAGCACCAACCTTCGGAATTTTATTAAAATTGTCGTTAGAAAGGTCGACCTGAAAGGTATACAGTATCGGTCTTGTCAAGGAAGACTTGCACGTTGATATTGTGTTGGCTGCTAAACATTACTCATGAAGGTGAATGAAGAAAGTAAACAGAAGTCAATCAAGAAATCTTTTTTGTTTCTTCTCCTTGACAAAAGATACCCACTTCTTCCATAATGACTCATATCATCTTCTGGTAGATTTGGACTTAAATTTCTCCAAAAAGTCTATACTGTCTCTTGATATCCCGCAGCTTTTTTCTCTCATCGTTAGGGAGAGAAAATTATGAGATGCAGGTTCCAGGTTTTCTGTGATGAAGCAAAGACAGTCGACTTCTGTACTCAGTGAGTCAGGGTTGGATCCGGTAGCGGTACAAACTTCAGTCGTAGTTCCAATGCCAGAGGGAACCAAACGCTGATTGGCCATTTGTGGGCCACTATTGCCGCTTTCCATTTGAAGGATCTCATATTGAGGACCTTCAAAGGAGGTTGTGCAGAGGGAGCAGGTAAATCCTGGACCATCTGTTCCAGTGTAGGGACATAGTGTCCACTGCTTCCGCTAGCGGATCCTTGTACGGGGACACATTCTACTTGTTGTCTTTTGTCGCAAAGAGGTCTATCTGCAGTTCCGGGACTTGACTCAAGATAAGGGAGAACGATCCTGCGTCTAGGGACCATTCTAACTCTATCGGTGTGAACCTGGATAGAGCGTCCGCTGTCACATTGAAGACCAATTGAATGTGAACTGCTGACAGGTGCCATTTCTTTCTTTCGGCCAAACGGAATATGGCCAACATCACTTGGTTGATTCGAGGTGATCCCGACCCTTGTCGATTCAGGCATCTCACTATCACCTCGCTGTCTAGAACCAATCTTACATGGTACGAGTGGCGAGGAGAACTTTCTTTAGTGTCAGAAGTACTGCCATGGCCTCTGGAAAGTTGATGAGAAATGACTTAAAAAGATTGGACTAAGCTTCCTGCTAGGCTTTGGACCACGGCTTGAGAAGTGTTCGCAGTCGAGTTGGTAGTGGTCATATCAGATCTCTTCACTCGTTTGATGCATATTTTCTCCAGACTCCTGTTGCATCCTTTAGCTGTGCTCTCAACACTGAATCTGTTATCGAAGCAAATTGCAGAGAGCCCAGCACTCTCTCCTGTTAGCGTCTTGATATCCGTTTGGATTTCAATAGTCTCTTGACAGCTCCTGCTATTTCTTTCCTCTTCTTCCCAGGAATGGAAAGCTGATGTGACTTCAAATTCCAATGGAATCCCAACCACTGAAATTTTTGAGCTGGAGATAGTCGAGACATTTTGATGTTGATCTTGAATTCCAGATGTTCCAGGAACTGGATCACCATCCTAGAGGCTTGCATGCATTCTGTCCTGGATGCTGCCCACACCAGCCAGTCGTCCAAGTAGTCCACTACTTGGATTCTCTTTAAGCGTAATTGATGGACGGCTGCGTTTGCAAGCTCCTTGAAAATCCTTGGGGCTATGTTTAGCCCGAATGGTATGGTTCTGAAGGCGTAAAGTCTTCTTTGTAACTTGAGCCCCAGGTAGGAGGAGAGGTGACGATTAATTGGAACGTGCCAATAAGCATCTGACAAGTCTATGGAGACAGTATATGCCCTTTTTTTGGGCAGTAGAGTCCTTATTTGTTGAAGTGTTAGCATCCTGAACTTGTAGTTCACTCTGAACTTGTTGAGTGGCGACAAGTCCGGAATGACTCTGAGATTCTGAGTCCTTTTTTTGAACACAAAACAGCCTTCCTTGGAACTTGATGGACTTTACTTTTCGAATTACTCTTTTCACTAAGAGTTTTTGGACATATTCTTCCAGAACAGGGGTAGATTGTTGGAAGAACTGAGGAAATGGAGGTGGATGACTATTCCAACTCCAACCTAGTCCATTCTTTATTAGGCTGTGGGCCCAGGGATCGAGGGTCCAATGATCCCTAAATAGATGTAGTCTCCCTCCTACTGGAAGCATCTCACTTCTGCTGTTGTGGACCTGAGGTCTTGCCTCCTTGACCACATCCTCCCCTGAATCCCCTTCCCCTTGAAGGGCGTCTAGAAGAACCTCTGGCTGTTCCTCTAGCTTTTGATTGAAAGGAAGAAGTGTGCCTTTCAAAAGCTGGGTTAAAAACTGGCGACTGTGTCGCCACTTGTTGAGGTACTAACTGGTACGTGGTTGGAGGTTGTGCCACTATATGAGGCACCGCGGTCACAGGAAGTTGCTGTTGTTGCCGTCGGTAGGGCTTAGCCAGCCGAGAGGATAGCCTAGGACTTTTTGTCTTCTTCTTGGGTTGGGGACCCTCATTCGGAGAAGACTTTCTCTTAAGGTTTAAGCTCCAACTTTTGGAAAGGTTCCCATTCTCCGTGGCAGCTTTGTATACTACCTCTTTAACTACTTCGTTGGGAAAGAGGTCTTTACCCCATATACAAGACGAAATCAGTCTCCTCGGTTCGTGCCTCACCGCAGCCGAGGCGAACAAGAACTCTCTACAGGCCCTCCTAGCTTTAATAAAGCTATAGAAATCCTTCGTAACTGTGGCCAGGTGGGTTTTGGCCAATACCATGAACGTGTTCTGTTTCTTGAGGTCACTTGCCATCGTTATTAAAAGTCGTTTGCAACGACATCGATGCCGCAAGTCTTACTTTTGTCTCCTGCTCTCTGCGCAAGAGAAACTCCGACCGCTTTGGAAGTTCCTTACCAAACTGACGTTCGGCAATATCAGCTTCCAACTTCCCGACTGAGAAGGTAAGGTGAACGTCCTTCCAGCCTTTTTGGTCCAAAGGTAAGGTCAGGGATAACGGCGTGCATTCCTTCAGGGAGAGGCATGGTTTCCTTGCCTCCGCCGCCTTCAAGGCTGCCTTATATCCCTTTTCCATAAAGGGAAAGGCTCTGGTTGGAGAGGCCACAAAGGAGGGATGCTTCTTACTTAACCCTGGATAGGTTCGCTCCTCGGACACCCCTTTAAGGGTATACTCGGACGCGCACGACCCCGACGCCAGAAAAAATTCTTGAAAAATCAGTTTTTGCAGTAACCTCCTTTTTTCTTTTGCCAAAAAAAACTTCAATGAATGCTTAAAACAACTGTAAAGAGAAATACTACTCATCTGCAGAAAAACTATTTATTATAAATATTTTAAAAAATTAAGTAGAAAGAAAAAAAGACCTTACATAAAAATTCATAAAAAAAAGTTTATACATATATACACAAATCCTTTTAGGAATTGATTCTTGAATGTTTAGGACACATCTTGATATATTTTGGATGAAGTCAGACCCATGGAGGTGAAGATCTGAAATGAGAAAAAAAGGGTAACTTTTTTTGGCCAAAAAATTTGTCCAAATTTCATGAATTTTTTTGGGTACCCAAATGAAATAGGAAGTGGCTAATTTTTTTAGGGAATAAACATATGTGATCCTAAAATAGAAATATGTAAAAAAATCTTCATTATTTTGTAAATTACATTTATATCAGGGGCCATATCTAATGGTAATTTTTTGAGTACTTAGAAATTTCGTAAAAAAATACATATATTTAATATATAATATGATATTTATGCAGGTAAAAATATACCAAAATATCACAAATTCTATAGGGAACAAAAATATATATAGATAGGGCAACTTACGCTTCGGATATGTCCACAAAATGGCCGCCAACCACACTGACTCAGACTCCCTAATCTGCCACTTGAAATGTAGGAAGGGTATGTCAATTTCAAGGTGTTATTTACTAATGTAATTATTCTTGGATATGCATAAAAATTGTATGGTCGGTTGCTGGATAATTGTCGATTATTTTACGATTATAAAATTAAAATTTCGACCCAAAAAATTTTTTTTGAAGGGAAATAAAATCGAAAAAAAAGGTAAAACAATATAATATTTTAGCTAAAAAAATTTGATGATATTCAATCAAAAAAGAAGTAAACAGAATTTTCCGACAAATAAACATCTAGAGGAATCATTACTCTGTTATAGTTCCTTAGTACGTAGTAATTTTGAAAGAAATGGGAAAAAACGAAAAAGTGGCAATCGCAGGAAAATCGAACACATACCTATATATACGCCATATGTGGCTGAAAATAAAGATAGGCATGGGTAGCCAGATCATCTAGAAACACTTTCCAACACTATAAAAATATAAGTTTTGCGACACTACTTGCCAATTCCTTACGGTAACATGACTAAGCAAAAAAATGCAAAACAAATAAAAAGGGGCACTCGCGGAAAAATGGCCAACATTCTAATATACGGCATTTAAAAAAAAAAATTTCAGCCACGTACTAGGCAAACCATCAAGGCACATTTTCCGACAAATAAACATCTAAATGAATCATTACTCTGTGATAGTTCCTTAGTACGTAGTAATTTTGAAAGAAATGGGAAAAAACGAAAAAATGGCAATCACAGGAAAATCGAACACATACCTATATATACGCCATATCTGGCTAAAAAAAAAGATAGGCCTGGGTAGCCAGATCATATAGAAACACTTTCCAACACTATAAAAATATAAGTTTTGCGACACTTCTTGCCAATTCCTTGCGGTAACATGACTAAGTAAAAAAATAAAAACAAATAAAAAGGGGCACTCGCGGAAAAATGGCCAACATTTTATTATACGCATTTCAGAAAAAAAAATTTCAGCCACGTGCTAGGTAAACCATCAAGGCACATTTTCTGACCAATAAACATCTAAATGAATCATTACTCTGTGATAGTTCCTTAGTACATAGTAATTTTGAAAGAAATGGGAAAAAACGAAAAAATGGCAATCACAGGAAAATCGAACACATACCTATATATACGCTATATCTGGCTAAAAAAAAATAGGCATGGGTAGCCAGATAGTCTAGAAACACTTTCCAACACTATAAAAATATAAGTTTTGCGACACTACTTGTCAATTCCTTACGGTAACATGACTAAGCAAAAAAATGTAAAACAAATAAAAAGGGGCACTCACGGAAAAATGCCCAACATTCTAATATACGGCATCTCAGATAAAAAAAAAGACATGCACGTGTTAGCCCAACCATCAAGGCACACTTTCTAACACATAAACATAAAAAAAATCAATAATATACAGCAATTCCTTACTACGTAGTAAATTTTTACAAATATTGAAAAAAAAACAGAAAT
Source organism: Palaemon carinicauda (assembly GCF_036898095.1). NCBI lineage: Eukaryota > Metazoa > Arthropoda > Malacostraca > Decapoda > Palaemonidae > Palaemon > Palaemon carinicauda. The sequence goes on from NC_090750.1 coordinate 118,166, forward strand.
TGGCAACCGCAGTTAAATACCCAATATACAAATAACTACGTCGTATCTGACAAAAGCAAAGTCACGCATGGGTAGCCAGATCATCTAGACACACTTTCCAACACTAAAAAAGCAAAAGTTTTACGACACTATTTGGCAATATCTTACGGAAAAATGACTTGGAAAAAAAAATGAAAAAAAATGAAAAAGGGGCACTCGCGGTAAAATGCCCAACATTCTAATATACGGCATCTCAGATAAAAAAAAAGACATGCACGTGTTAGCCCAACCATCAAGGCACACTTTCTAACACATAAACATGAAAAAAAAAATCAATAATAAACGGCAATTCCTTACTACGTAGTAAATTTTTACAAATATTGAAAAAAAAACAGAAGTTGGCAACCGCAGTTAAATACCCAATATACCAATAACTACGTCGCATCTGACAAAAACAAAGTCACGCATGCGTAGCCAGATCATCTAGACACACTTTCCAACACTAAAAAAGCAAAAGTTTTACGACACTATTTGGCAATATCTTACGGAAAAATTACTTGGCAAAAAAATGATAAAAAATGAAAAAGGGGCACTCGCTGTAAAATGGTCCTCGTGGTGATGAACGACATTTTAACAAAAAAAAAAATCATGCACATGGTAGCCAAACAATCCACCAAGACTTTCCACAACTGATAACCTATACAAGTTGCACCATTCTACGACAATTTCATAATACGTAATAACTTTGATAATTATGCAAATTACCTTAGAAGGGTAAACTCGGTCGCGCTCGACCCCGACGCGTCTCAGAAATCGGGGAAGGAGTACAGCTACAGCAATGCACATTTGGACACTACTAGAGCGTGTAGGAGAGACACCTACTGCAGGTCGATCACCCACAAATTCAGTCACGGGGGTGAGTCACGTGAGAAAAACCTGTTTTGTTTTGACGCTCGGGGTCGCGGACGACCCACCGTACCGTTCCAGGGTTAAAGCTGGCACCTTTGAGTTTGTGAAGCCCATCTCTTTCATTGAGTTTGCTAGTAATGCCTGTGCTTTACTATGGTCATGGACTATGACCTCCTTCGACTCCGTTTCCTCCTTTGAGGCTGGCTCCTTCCTAAGACAGACATAGCAGTCCGGTTAAGAGTCTTTGTTGAGCCAAAATTCCACATTTTCCAGGGGAATTGAGCCCTACTTTTTCGATATAATAATCTTCCCGGTTGTGATTAGAATGCGTTCGGCATACCTCCAAGGATTGGCATCCGAACAAAAAGGAAGATCCTTCACGTTGAGTCGCTTCTGGGGCCCACGTGATGCTGCGAGTCTGCGTATCTCCAGTTTCATCGCAGCTTCCTTTTCATCATTTTTCTTTTGTATTTGTTGAATCATTTCAACAATAGAAGAAAGAGTCCTTTCCAGATCATCTGGGATAGCAGACGATGTAGAGGGAACAGGTTCTGGGTCTGGAACCGATGTAACCGACACCTCGTCGATTTCTTCCTCTTCTATTTTTGGAGCCTGGGTCAGCTCCTCCTCCTGACCTTCTCCCAGAAGGTCCTTCTCTGTATAATCCGACACCTCTGACATCCTATCGTCCAATTGGATGTCTTGAAGGGCGGCCGAGAGTTCAGAATCTACCGGATTCTGGACGGTTGGTATCTCCTCTTGAGGCTGAGGGATGACTGCATCAGTCAATGCCTTAGGGAATAGGTAGGCCCTAATCTTTTCGTTTGCAAGGTAGGGGCCTGAAGTGTTTTTCTGAAAACTCCTCACCCAGGTTTGTAACTTTTCTCTAACAGCATCCCTTGACTCCACCGACTTAGGGGTGTCAAACGCCTCGGTAATCAGGTTAGAATATATGATACATACCTGAGGGTTCTAATACCAGATATCACTTTTGGAGACTGTGCATGCTGCGTGCCTCCTGCATAACTCATGTCCACAGAAGTTCTTACTGCGGACATTGCAAAACATACTCCCGCACTTCGGATGGTCCTCCTGTAAAGAGAAGAAAATCCATGAGTATCAAGTGAAGGCTTTTCACTTATTGTTGATACATATAGCTTATACAGTAAAGCTAAAAAGGAAAGAAGGAAAGACACATACTTGTATTTCCTGCCAAGCCAATTGCTATAACCTCCCAAGATATTAAAACTAAGGTTAATTTTTAATCTAGAATACCTTATATATTTTCCTAAGCGGAAAGTTAAGGTGTAGCTCACACCTTGAAATAAAGTTTTAATATACGGGATAGAATGAATACAGAAAGAACTTACTTTCTATATATTGTACGGTCTCAATAAAAGGTGTACAAGATAACATTAAATATGTAGGAAGAACTTTAGTGTTACAACAAACTCTGTACTGTAGCTTTATTAATGCAGTGTGTACTACACCACCAATATAGTAACTAATGTACATCGCATGCTGTCGTGCCGGCTGGCACGCGCCAGTACCTGCCGGCATGTGCCGTCACTTACCCCTGTATAGTTCAAAGGTATGCTACCTTTAACTAATAGGCGGCAGTTCACTGGTCGCAAATGTGTGCCGGCCGGCAACAGCAACTGAAAACACTAGCACCCGACCGCTGGCCACTAATCGTAGTGGCCGGCAGATCTCGGGATGTGTTTCTACTGCCGGCAGGCAAAGGTAGTGATACCCATGCCGGCCGGCAGCGACTACGAACCAGAGAACCTCCACCTACCCGGCTGCCGGCTGTGTAAGCCGGGCTGGGAATACAATACACTAGCAAGAGAAATAGTATGGATGTAAGGTTATAAGGCGGCAATGCCATACAACCTTCATCCAGAAAGAGTGAACATATGGAAGGGGAGAATGTAGCATTCAGGCTTCCAATATATCCATAGCCGGCCGGGCTCTACCAGCAGATATGGAAGGGAGACCAAGGGAGGTCTGGGGTTCACTCTGCAGAAGACAAAAAGGTCTCTGCCAGCCGGCACGTTATTGCCGGCCGGCAGAGAACTGAGCCGGTCCCCCATCCTAACCTACACTAGGTACAGAAGTAGGACTGCGGACAAGAGATGTGATGGCTAGGCCATCACTAAGAAAGAGAGGGGGGAACAGGATAAGGGTCCTGTAAACTTCGTTCTAGTATGAGACACACCCAGCAGTTAGGAAAGCTCATTCTAAACTAGAGTTTGTCTATAGGGAGGAAGTTTGGCAATACTTGCTATCCTCCTCCATACCAGAACCAAGTTAGGTGTAGTTATTTCGCCAGGCAACGGAAAAAACTCATTCTCCAGCCCGAGAAAAACAACACAGGCCAGTCTGTTAGACCACTAGAAGAAGGAATCATCTCTTATAGAATCCTTCAGATGTGGGCTAGGGAAGCAAAGCCTCCTGTGTCTGCACCTAACCTAGCAAAGGAAACTCATTCTCTATTTTAGGAAGACGCAGACCACAGACTTAAACTCTGATGTTCTGCCCCAACCTCAAAAACCAGTTACTCTGGTTATCGGATCAGGACAGACATATCCTAGTATATTTTCACCTGAATATTATTCAGATAGAACCACTAGGACTAAGCCTAAGGCTTACTCAGAGGGAGAAAGGGATTGAACTTATTCTCCGCAGGAGAAAAGAACAACCGGGGATGTGTGCGAGAGTATACTAAAGCCCTATAGGCTACTAGCCTAGGTGCGGTAAGAATCGATTACCTAAATCACCGAAACTCTCTCGTATACAATCTTGGAAAAGAAAATTCAACAATATCTTACATGTATAAAATATTTGCCTATTGCTTCAATAACATAACACTCGGAAAACTTATATCATGCATGAAAGTACTAGGGCCAGACGCCCGGGCTACTAAGCCTAGCGAAGGGAAAAATCGGTTACCTAAATCGCCGAACTGAAAACTAACGGCATTATTTAAGAATTCCTAGAGGAGCTAAATACCTAGATTTATTAAAGCGTAAAAACCGGTTACGTCACTCTGCCTAACTAAATGACCCATATATAGAGAGCGACAGCATCCAGGATGCCTCCGGTAGGCAACAGCTCTTGTTTACGTTAAAATCACTTTTGATTTAATTCAAAACGACAAGAGCTTACATTTATACAAAGTAAAGATAATACTCAACTTTCCAGAGACAGAAGGGGCCGGAGAAAGTATCATAATGTTGAATAATATCCAAAAATACGAGAGAAAACAAGTTAAAACTCCGAGTAATAGAGCTACACGAAAAGGAATGAAGATGGCGCTACCGCCTTCGTCAGATACATACTGGAAAAGGAATAGGAGAGATTCCTTGGGAACGGCTCTCTTTTCATTCTTATTTCAGATTCTTGTCACTGTAACCCCTCGAAGCGTTAATACTGTTCAGGATGAAGATAGCTGTGTGACGTGTCAAGAATATATCCTCTGATATTATGCGTTATCCCTGTTAGATTTAATTAGGGATATTCGCTCCAGGAGTTAGAATTCTGGATACCTTAAGGTAAAATTCTCTGGGAATATCACTGTAGTCAAATATACCTAGGAAGCTACCCTTTAGGAACTTCCATCAGGACAACATGGCCTGAGCCCAAAAAGACATTTATATTCCTGCTGTTTACAAGAATCTTAATTTCGAGTTATTATTCACATTCCTTAACAGCTAATTATGATTAATCAATTACTGTGAACGAAAATATGTCTCTCTCTCTCTCTCTCTCTCTCTCTTTTATATATATATATATATATATATATATATATATATATATATATATATATATATACATATATAATTTATATATATTTATATATATACATATATATATGTATATATATATATATATATATATATATATATATATATATATATATATATATATCTTTATCATCATCATCCGTTACTAATCAACTGCAGAACAAAGGTTTCAGACATGTCCTCCCACTGGTTTCCGATTTTGGTCTTTCTATATTTGTCCATGGCCACAAACTTACTTAGTTCGCCGATCCATCGTCTGCACTTCCTTCATCTGCTTCTTTTATAATCTCTAGAGACCCACTCTAATATTCTTCATTTCCATTTACTGTCTTTCATTCTCATTTTATGTCCTGCCCATGTCCATTCCTTTTTCTTACAGTTTGTTACAATATTCTCTATTCTAGTTTGCTCTGGCATATATCTTGCCCTTTTCTGCCTCCTAGTATTGTTTACACCATTACTCTTTCCATAGCTGTTTGAGTTCTAGCTAGCTCTTGTTCTAAGGCTTTAGCAAGCCTCCAAGTTTCTGATGCATAAGTTGATACTGGTAGGACCATATCATTGGATACTTTTCATTTTTGAGAATGTGATATTTTACTTCTCATAACCTCATCTTGTTTACCAAATGCTCTCCATCCTATTCGTATGCTTCTTTTAATTTAGTTTTCGTCTCCTGGAGAACCTCTTACAGTCTGTCCTAGGTAGGTATATTCATTAACAATCTCCAGAGGATTGTTCATAACACTAATTTCTTTTTTGTTTACATTTTCAATGAACATTATCTTAGGTTTAGGCATATTCCTTTCAAGTCTAACATCTCTACCCTTTCTCTTAATATTTTTTAATATATTTTGTAACTTTGATTCAATAAATAACTTGTTATTGTAATCCCCATTAATATCAATTTAGTTTTTGTATTCTGAATTCTAAAAAACCTCTAAGCTTGGCTTGAATAATTTAAGAGAGATGTGGTCCCTCTACCTAACTACTTTCTTAATAGGAGTTTTCTCACTATCTTCATGAAGTTTAATATTGCTGTCCTTCTCGTATAGATACTTTCAGGTGTTCTTATATAAGATTCATATATTTCTTGCCTTCGATTGCCTTTCATTACGCTATATAGTTGAAAAAATCAAAAGGGGTTCAACTGCTAAAATATCCCAGTGAAGATTTGATATAAGGAGGCTATGAATTTTCATATAAAAAGTAATGAAAAAAAATATAAAACTTCCTTAGATCAGTAACTACAGGACACAGATATTTTCTTTTCTTTATGGAGCATGAAGACAGAGTAATTTAAAGCAGTTTAACTTACAACTATTCGCTGGAAGTTTGAAAATCGGAAATACCAAATTTCACCCGCCTGATTAAAAGATCATTTCACAATTTGGTCGCAACTAGAATAAAGCCCCTTGAATACTGTGTAAAATTCAGTTTTTTTTATAGAGAATGCAAGACACGTAGAACAAACTACATACTTATTACTATGGAAGGGATGGAATAACTAATATAAAAGAAAGCAAGTTTTTTTTTTTTTTCACCATGATGTGACTCAGCAACAAAATACCAGACATGGAAATATTACTCCAAAAGAAGGTCGAATGGATGATTTAGGAGAAAAAAAATTTCGTCAGAGTGGATGGATCAGCAAGAGTCTTGAGGCTTTTGCAGTGGGCCTTTTTATATGTAATGGAGAAGAATCTGACCGAATGTGTTTCTCAAAAGTAAACCTGTAATCAAGAATAACACATACAATTTTAGAGGATTTTTTCTTTTATATTTAAAGAAATATTATTGATACAGAGAGATATTTGGATGCTGTGACGTCACTGTCCTTGGCCTACTCGTAACCATAAATTGAGTTTTGTTAGGATTTAACTTAATTCACAATAATTTGTATCATGCGCTAATTTATCTGTATCGATATTAAAGTGTTCAGCAACCCCAAATCTATATTATAGATATGGAATTGATGCTAATAGAGTAGCACCATCTGCCTCTGCAACGTGCACATATATATTGCATGAAAAGTAATGGGCCAAGAAAATTTTCCTGAGGAACAACAGATATCATTTCCTAACTCCCTAGGGTGGCCTTGAACAACAAGTTTTGGCAAACTATTAAATTAAAGTTCAGATAATGATGCTTAAAAATTACTTTCCCACATATGTACCGTGTCAAATATAAAATATGTTTCATATTTCTGTGAATATTTATAAGACCATTTCCATGCCTTTCCAGACACTGAACAAGTGTAAAATTCAAATTGTGCATTTCTATCTTCGTAAAATTATTGAAATTAGCTAACGCAAATTACTTACATTAATCTTATCAAGGCGAAAAGTTTTCCAGCAACTACTATACAATCCGAATATTAAGTGTATCATCAAGCCTCACTAGTAAACATAATATATGGAAACGACTTGTAAAATTTATTCTTTTCCTCGAATTTTTATTAATGTATATACTCATAGGTAGGTATTAGGTGGTTAGGCCAACAACTGCAGCTAACGAGTTATGGGGTCCTTTGACTGGCAGGTCAGTATTACATTGGATACCTCTCTGGTTATGGTTCACTTCTCCTTTGCCTACCTATACACCGAACAAGTCTATCATATTCATTACAGATTTTCCTCTGTCCTCATACAAGTCTATCATATTCATTACAGATTTTCCTTTGTCCTCATACACCTGACAACACTGAGATTACTAAACAATTCTTCTTCAGCAAAGGGGTTTACTTTGCACTGTAATTGCTTAGTGTTTACTTTCCTCAAGGTAAGGGTAGGAAAGATTCTTTAGCTACGGTAAGCAGCTCTTATGGCAGAAGGACACTCCAAAATCAAACCATTGTTCTCTAAACTTGGGTAATGCCATAGATTCTGTACCATGGTTTTCAACTGTCTTGGGTTAGAGTTATTATTCTTGAGGGTACATTTGGGCACACTCTGCTACCCAATTTCTCTCCCTATTGTTTTATGAAAGTGTTTATAGTTTATATAGGAAATATTAATTTCAATGTTAAGTGTTCTTAAAATATTTAATTTGCTCTTGCTTCCTTTCCTAACTGAGCTATTTTTTCTGTTGAGGCCCCTGGGCTTATAACTTACTGCTTTTTCAAAAAACGGTTGTAGTCTAGCCGGTAATAATAATAATAATAATAATAATAATAATAATAATAATAATAATAATAATAATAATAATAATAATAATATTGAAGATAAAAGTATTAATAATAATAATAATAATAATAATAATAATAATAATAATAATAGATAATTTCATATGCTGATAGAATTTCTCAACATAACTGCACTGGGCTTTATTGGGATACTTATATTCCTTATCTTCCAGGTCATCGTCATCTTCTACGCCGCCATCATCATCCTGCTGGTGGGGACGAACCTCCACCGCCTTCGTCCCCGTCGTCGAAATCGACCTCATCACCGTCATCCTCACCCAGTCGACACATCAGTCAGTGCCGATGTTTTGCTGTCGTTCTTCTCGTCTTCGACAGATAATCCAGGACCTGTTTCAACCACTGTCGTAAAGGAGAAGAACAGATGGGGAGAGTATGAGGATGCTGTGGTTGTGTGATGTTGGATATTCTGGGGACTTTATTGGGCCTTGTCGGAACGAATTAAGGAACTTGCAAGTATGAATTCCATCCCAAGAAGTGTCTGTGAATGAAAAGTGTTGAAGGTGTTTATGTGGTGATTTTAAATAATAAGAGATTACCTTTCTGAAAGTTCTCTAAAGTCAATAATCCAGCAAGTAAGTTTTATCCAAACTCAGCTAAAAAAAGAGTCAGGAAAATAAATTTGGAACCAAACCATGCTAGAATGCGTCTGAAGTTCCAGTAAAACGAGAACTGAAAATGTCAGATATTAGGTGAATTGATAGAACTGCCCTAATTGTGGAAAAACAATTTTGTCGTCCGGTAAGTAATTGTGGAAGAAAGATATACCAAATTATTCTATAGAAGTGATTGAAAAAGAATTGTGTAACAGCCTCCTCTTTAGAAGTAGGTTTAGAAGAAAAAATATAACAAAATACGAGTAGGAAACAGTTGTGAAGGCAGTGCGCAGCATAATACACTTCAGAACTGTATCTGCAACGAGTATTGTTTGTGACAGAAAAATTGTAACTGCCTACAGTTGAGGAATATTTAGGAGAGAGAAATATAGTATTGAAAATTATGCGTTTGCAGGATGGTTAAACTAACGTTGATAACGCAAATTTTTGACGTATTGTTGAAGAAGCGTTTTCCCTATAATTCCTTAGAATTGTTTTTTAATGGAAGCTCGTAATCCAGTTTACATTAGAACTGTTTGTAAAATAATATATTTGGATCATATGTTCTGGAAGTGTTTGCAAGGGAATAGTTTTACCTCATATGTATTCGAAGAGCTTGCTAAGTGTTTGCTAAATAGAACAAAGTTTTACTATCTCTTTCTCTAGTATTATATAGTACAAAATTAAAATTCTGAAGAGATTCGGATCGATAAAATTATGGACAATTTTTAATTAGTGTGAATATGGACAAATGTCAGTTTCAATGCTCGTCTTTATTGATGATCAACAAATTAGAAATATAAATCTAAACTTAATTCTCAAAATACAATGAAAAAGCCAGTATTA
>NC_090750.1:135000-140000 GCF_036898095.1 Palaemon carinicauda
AAAAAAAAAAAAAAAAAAATCTCTCAAGGAGGAATTACGGCCTGCGAAAATAAGAACAGAAAAACACTTACAAACACTCCCAACTAACTTTACTATAATCAAAGATAAATAAAGAGAAACTGTTCTTATCATTCACAATCATGACAAGCAAATATAAAGAAAACTGTCTCTAAGAATAAACAAAACACTTCCAACGCTGGTTGAAATCAATTAAATATTCAAATCAAGCGTACACACACACACAACTGCGTCAAGTCGCAGTCAATCATAAAAAGCATTCGCTTCGAAACATTTACCATTGTTCTAACCTAGCTAAAAGTAAACAAACAACCTCATTTATACCAACAGTCTTTCTCACAACGAACAATCGATACACTAACTACTCTCTCTCTCTCTCTCTCTCTCTCTCTCTCTCTCTCTCTCTCTCTCTCTCTGAATATGGCAAACAAAGAAAAAAATAAATAAATAAAAATTGATCCTCAGCATTCTTCCCCCCTTACTTCGCCAAATTCTTCTTACACAACATTTAGATTATTTTATTTCATTACCCAGTCGAAGTTGGGAACGGGACATCTGCTCCGAGTAACTGGGCCTTCATACACTCTCTCATTCACTTCTTCATTCTCACAATCATTCGCTATATTAACACTATTCCTATCTAAATTTCTATCATCTAATATATCAAGTACTATCCCATCTACCTCACTACCATCTGGCCCTAAAATCTCAGTTATTTCCGTCAGCAATTCATCAATTTCATCAAAACTATTTTCTACTTTAATAAAAGATTCATTCATACTACTTATCATCCTCCCATCTCTCATTCTCGCATTCATTATACTTTCTTTTACATCATCTAAGGAAAAGCCACACACACTATAGGTAGCATTCATATTCAGCCTCGTTTCATCTGTATTGATACATTCATCTTCCACACTCACTTGTACATTTACACTCTTATCACACTTATTCTGATTCCTACCTATACCTATAAAATTCCCTTACACTTTCTCCTCACTTAAATATTTCAAACACCTCTTTTTCCTATATTTAACTGACACTAATTGTTTATTTCCTTGCCATAACTTCTCATGCATACTGAGTTCATACTTACTCATTTCCAACCAATTATTCATCCCATTCGCATAAACACTGATCCTATTCCTTCCACACACAGAGGAGGACTCACCCAGTTGAAGCCTCTGACTACCTAGTTTCCCGAACATCCTGGCTGGCCTAATTCCTTCTTTCTACAAACCCTAGCTATATGCCCATCTACACCACATTTAGAGGATTTAGCATGCTGCTCTCTACACATCCTCGCATTATGCCCATTCTGACCACAATTGCCGCAAATCACAATTGCCGCAAATCACATTTGTACGATTACTCCTACATACACTTACTATATGCCCAGTCATACCACACTGAAAACACTTAACCTCTTCCTCTTTCTTACACTCGCTAATTTCTATGCCCTACCTCACCACATCCAAAACAAGCACCTAGAGTCCATCTACATTCATTCTTCTTGTGACCCTCCTTTCCACACCTATAACACTTTTCTTTATGGACACAGCTACCTGACCTACCTTGCTGAGCAATAGCCCTCCTATCTCTCCAAACCTGATTCCCTTGCCTAAACCCTTCATTTGTCCTTACAGGTATTCCCCCATTACTCGCCCTAACACTCCTATCTACTACACTATCAGCTACCCTCATCGGTCCTCTCATAACAACATCTCTAAAACTTAAAAATTCTGGCACACTTTCCTCCATTCCAGTTCTTACACTCACAGATTTGCTTTTTTTCATACACCTATATAACTCATAATCCTCAATTATCTCTAGTGTATCATCCCATGTCAATCTCTCTTGCGTCTACCTCATTTTCTCCTTCCATTTCAAATTAATAAATTCACTCACATTCTCAGGTACTGTAGCCAAAAACTTCCTCATCAACTCCTTATTCTCATTTATACCTTCATCTCCATGCTTCTTCCTTGCTAACGTTTCTAACCGACATACATACATAGAAATAGCCTCACCCATATTCATTCGAGCCTCATCAAAATAATTTTTACGCCTATACTTAACACTCCCTTTCATACATTTTACCTGCTCAATTATCCTACATTTCACACTATCATATTCAACATCCCCTACACTCATTATTCCACCATACATCGGCAACAAATACCCTGTCAAATATTCTCCTAACTCCCAAGCCCCAACTCTCTTACTATCACCATACTTAGCCTGACAGAACCTTTCATACTCCATAAAAAAGTCATACACATCCCTACTGCTATGTTCATTAACTTGTCACACCTAGGTACCTCTCTCATGATCACTGTCTTACAAACTTCAACTTCATTTTCACTATTATCTTCACTGCTAACTCGCTTGTTACCTTCTTCTTCATTTGAATATAATGAATCCACTTCAACTCTTAAATTCCTATCCTTAACCATTCCCTTCTCACCCTTTTTCTTACTTACCACTTTCACGCCTTCATGATCATCATTGCTCTCATCCTGACACTCTTTCTTCACATCACTTTTACATTTCTTCTCATTCTTCCTATCACATTTCTGTTCATCCTTACTATGCCTAATTCCCTTATCTTCAATCTCACTATCACTATTACTATTACTATCACTATCACTTCCTTTCCCATTATCACTTACCTTAGCCTTCTCTTCCACTATCACCCCATAACCTGAAGCAGAAGCCACTCCTCTGACTGCACCTTCACCCATGAAAGTTTTCATCATAACCATTACTTGCCCCACCATAGCTTCCATTCGTTTTTCCATTCGTCCTTCATTCTCTCGCATCCTCACCTCAACACCCTCTTCCACTCTCTCTACAATTCACTGAATTTCCCTCAGTTTCCTTTGCATCTCCTCATTTTTACAGTTCAACCTCTCATTTTCTACTAGCGACCTCTCTTTCTCAACTATCAACTTCTGGTCCCGTTCTTTAACCAACAGCAAATCCTCCCTTAATAACTTGTTCTGATCTTCCATTTTCTTCTCTCTTAAGTCTATTTTCATAGCCTACCAGTCTTTCGTCTAAGAGTCCAGTTATCAATCCCACCTCGGCAGTCCCTGTTCGGGTGCCAAAATCATATGTCGGGATGTTGCAACAACAACCCACAAACCCTTGATCACACTAAACAAACAATTGTCTCCGCTACACATACTTTCCCCTTACGTTATCATAAACTGGACTCTTAGACGAAAAGGACATAAAAACAAAACATAACCTTAATACTAAATTTCTTACAAACTAAAATAATTAACACAAAAATCCCTTCAACAATCAATTTAACCCTCAAAATCAATAAAGCACTAACAAACCTTAAACAGTAAACATACAATAAACATAACATCATTAAAAAAAAAAAATATAAAACACCTAAAAAATCTTAAAAATTACAAGCACACCAACTCAAAATATGTGTTTATAGATATTGCGACACCAACACTGTCGCCCCACACAAGCCGGACTTCCTTCAACAGAAAATTACCACAGCTCTGTGGGTAACACTTTACTCTGTGAAAATTTGTCACAGCTGTCTCCCTGATTGTGGTCCTGGATATTATCATCATCATTATCCTTATCTCTTTTATGATCATCATCAACAGCAATTGGAACAGTTGTGCAGTCCAAATGAGCAGTCCAAACAATATCAATTACAGGCCAGGTCATCAACTGTCAATTCCACAAAAAAAAAAAAAAACTCTCTCAAGGAGGAATTACGGCTTGAAAAAAATGAAAAAAAAAAGAAAAACACGTACAAACACTCCAAACTAACTGAACTATCGCACTGTAATCATAGATGAATAAAAAAAAATGTTCCTATCATTCATAATCATAACAATCAAATATAAACAAAACTCTCAAAAATGAAAAACAAAACACTTCCAACGCTGGTTGAAATCAATTTCATATTCAAATCCAGCGTACACACACACACACAACTACCTTCAAGTCGCAGTCAATCAAAAAAAGCATTCGCTTCGAAACATTTACCATTGTCCTACCCTAGCTAAAAGTAAACAAACAACCTCATTTATGCCAACAGTCTTTCTCACAACAGAAAAATCGATACACTAACTACCTCTCTCTCTCTCTCTCTGAATTTGGCAAACAAAAAATTAAAATCAAATTAAAATTGATGTAATATATATATATATATATATATATATATATATATATATATATATATATATATATATATATATATATATATATATATATATATATATGTGTGTGTGTGTGTGTGTGTGTGTGTGTGTGTGTGAAATGTTAACTATATTCAACGGAAGAATTGAATCATCCGAAAAAAAGTAATTTCATTTCAAAACCGATCAGAGCTGTGAAGATCCAACACAAACTTTGCCTCCATATTACATATTCCTAAATAACATGCAGATGCGAATCATTAACTGAACCAAAGATAAAACTTCAACAATTAAAAATCAGAAGGTTTTCAATTATGGTCAGAGCTGTCAAGGAAAAATACAGATGGCTTAGGACTAAGGATCTAACTCCTTAACAACGACGATTAAAAAACTTGTGCAATTAGTCTGAGTTAGCAACTGTGTGAGAGAGGGTAAGGTCGAGAAGGCGTTATGATCTTCAACTGCTTTATCTCGCTATTTTGTATTCTATTTTTGTGAAAAGGAATATTTACCAGAAATGGGAAAAGGGAAAATATTTCAATGATATTCTTTACGAAAGGAGGTATATTTTCATGTGAGGAATTTGCCTTCCCTTTTTTCAGAATTTGTGTTTAGTTGTTTCTTCATTTTCCAGCTAAAATCTGATTAATCAAACATTCGTAAGGAATTCTCTTAAACCCGAACATCGACCATTGCTGAAAGTATATAAAACATAGTTAGTTCGAAATTATTATAATGGTAAACTTCCCATATCTACAATATTCGTGAAATATATTATAAAACTTTACTAAGATGACGCTTCCTTAA
>NC_090750.1:145000-162500 GCF_036898095.1 Palaemon carinicauda
TACACCAATTCAGCTGCCGAGAAATCCATGGTGTCTTTAGGAGTGATCCTTAGTCCAAGGAGGACACAGGGAAGCTGAGTAAACCAGTTGGAGTCCTTGCAGTGGGAAATCAAAGCTGCTTTGAGGGTGCGAGAAAATGTTCAACCATTCCATTGGCAGCGGGATTGTAGGCAGTTGTCTGATGTAGGGTGACGACCCGGAGATTCGTTAATGATGTCCACAATTGAGAGGTGAAAGTGGTATCCCTGTCAGAAGTATTATTCTTAGGGATACAAAATCTTGCTATACTTCCTGATAGTAATGCAGATATACATGAGGCGGACATTGCAGTTTCCATGGGAATGGCTTCAGGCCAACGAGTGGAACGGTTGATGACGGTAAACAGGTAACTATGTCCTCATGTTGTGGTTAGGGGGCCTACAACGTCGATGTGAATATGTGCAAAATGATGCTGAGGTTGAGGAAAGGTGCCCACACCTGAATCCGTGTGTTGATGTACTTTGGAAATTTGGCAAGAAGTACAGGCGCGCACCCAATTCTTAGCCTCCTCAGTAATACCATGACAAATAAACTCCGTCTTCAGCAGCTGTGCAGTAAAAAGACGCGAGGGATGTGAAAGGCAGTGAATGAAATCAAACACCACTCGGCGCATGAGAGCAGGAATCCATGGTCGCGGCCTACCAGTACTGACGTCACAGAGGAGGGTGGTGTTGGAGTTGTCAAGGGGGAAATCTTCCTAACGGAGGGATGTTCAGGATGTCCTACATGCTTAATACTCTAGATCCTCTCGTTGGGCTTCAGCCAAGGCGTTGTAATCCAATCCCAGTTGAACGTCGGCCAATGTGTTCCTTGGCAGGGGATTGGCAATGGGATTAATTTTCCCAGGGAAGTATTGAAGTGTGCAAATGTCTTCAGCCACGGAGGAGAGATGTTGGCGTTGATGGGCGGACCAGGCGTCAGACTGTCGAGTGAAGGTGTGCACCAGAGGCATGTGGTCTGAGCGAATGTCGAAGGGTGTACCATTTTAGAAATGGCAAAAGAGATGGACAGCCAATTGCACCACCAGTAATTCGCGAACGAGGTTAGAATAACCCGATTGTGCTTTGGACAGTTTTTTGCTAAAGAAGGCCAATTGGCGGGGCGAGCTGTTAACCACATGTTCGAGTACTGCACCAATAGCGACGTCGCTGGCATTGGTGGAGAGAAGGAGAGGGGCATGTGGGACGTTAAAAGTGAGAGCAACAGAGGTTGATAGGCCCTTCTGTGCGTTGCAGAAGGCTGCTTCTTAAAGGGGACCCCACTTCAGGTCTTTTGGCTTGCCCTTGAGGGAGGCATAGAGTGGAGCAAGAGTGGCTGTAATGGCTGGCAGAAAACGGTGATAATAGTTGGTCATGCTCAAGAATTCTTGCAGTGCTTTGATGGTCGAGGGCGTGGGGAAGTTCTGAAGGACTGCTACCTCCTCAGGAAGGGGATGGACTCCTTTAGGAGTGATGTGGTGCATAAAAACGACAGTTCGTTGGCGCAGAAGGTACACTTGTCATACTGGACTATAAGGCCGTTTTGTTGTAGGCAGTCAAGCACGATGGGCAGGTGATGGAGGTGTTCCTCTTTTGAGGAAGAGAACACATGTATGTCTTCCACGTAACATACACAGAAGGGGAGGTCTCCTAAAATGCCATGAATGAGACGTTGAAAAGTGGCCCCAGCATTACGAAGGCCAAAACAGGAGTAATTGAAGGTGTATGTACCGAAGTTTGTGGTGATGGCGGTGTTGGGGATGTCTTCGGGGTTCATAGGCACCTGATAATGCCCCTTCAGGAGGTCGAGCATGGAGAAAACCTTCACTTTGTGCTGGTAGGAAGTCACGGCGGCGATGATTGGAAGGGTGTAGTAATCTGGTTCTGTTTGCATGTTCAGGCACCTATAATCCCCCACACGGACGGAGGGAGCCGTCTTTCTTCAGGATGATGTGTAAGGGTGACGACCATGGGCTGGAGGTCTTTTGGCAAATGCCCATTTCTTCCATTTCGGCGAACATCTGTTTTTCACCTGCTAATCGATCAGTTGACAGACGTCTACAATAGACGAAGACTGGGGGTCCCTTTGTCTTTATATGGTGATAAATACCGTGTTTGGCAGGAGTCGTGGGCTTTTGGTGAAGTTCTGGATGGAAAACTTCCGGGTATGATATTAGGAGGTGGGCATAGACATTTTCGGGTGCGCTGATGTGGAGAGCAAAGTTGGAGGGGGCTGGTTGAAAAGGTGTTGACAAGTACGAGTCTGCGTTGACCAATCGGTGTGGGTGACATCGACCAAAAGGTGGAAATGAGAGAGGAAATCCGCACCGAGGATTGGCAATGTGACGTCAGAAACGAGAAATTTCCAATTAAATTTGCTTTTTCCAAACGATAATGTGATGTTCTCGTAACCGTAGGTGGGTATCACAGATCCGTTGGCAGATACCAGGCGGACGTCGGCAGACTTAGGCAGACTATGTCATGTCCTAAAAAGTTCCCTTGGCTAAAGAGAATGACAAGCACCCGTGTCTACCAAAAATTGCACGCCCGTTCCTGCATCCTGTAAAAATAAAAGATTAAAAACACGGGAGGTCACTGCCACAAGCGATGGCCTACTTTCACGTTTTTTAGCCACGGACAATCCTTGGCACATTTCTTTGCGGCAGCCCCGAATCAGGAGTGGTAGTAGCAATACTGAGGCTGATGGGTGGCAATAAGTGACTGTAGAAGTAGTTGGTGTGGGGGCGAGCGAGTGGTGGGTGATTGGTGGCTTTGTCGCCGCACTATTGGGGTGTCTCCTTGTTCACAAAGCCTGTTGGAGATTTCCAGGAAGGTGTCCTCAGGTATCGCCGCGAGAACATAATCTGCTTTGGTGGTTGAGTGGGTCATGCCCTTGATGTGAAACTGGACTTCTGCGCACTGAAACAAAGCAAACACCTCTCTTCTGTTGAACGACGAAAGTTTGAAAGTAATAGTGAGGGGGGAAAGGTGGGAAGAGCGAGTCGCGCTCCGGGGTCATCAATGTGACGGGCCAAGAGTTAATTGTGAGTCAAACGCGAGATGAATGCAACTGAGTAACTTTATTACGACACATCGAGTATATATATACACTAGGGCCCGGTAAGGTCACAAAATACAAACATGCTATTTCTTGTCAAACCGCCAACTGGTTTTGTTAACAGTTAACAATGAAGTAGGCAGACAGGTTAATACAAGTTACTGTCAGTGCGAGAGGAGAGCGGAGATTCAAAGGATAATACTGTATATATAAAAAAGAGAAATGTTGTTACTATGTACGCTCGTGTGACAAATGGGTAGTTCAGCACATAGATAGGCTCCCTCAAACACCTAATCCTTAGCTCAAAAGGATGGCGAGGTTACACCAATCCCAGGAACTAACGATTTCGAGCTGGACTTGAACCCCAGTATGATGTTCACCAGCCAGGGACATTACCATATATGCAAACACAAGCCTAAAGTGTATTAATCAACAAAAATGTACGCGCAATATAGATTTTAACTCAAATAACAATATGAAGAATTCCTCGAATATAAGGTCCTGGTTTCATATAAATACATATTTACATATAATCACAAGTTTCTGTGATTAGATGCAAGGCGGGAGAAGTATTAACGCATAAGTATTATCTCTGAAATAGAACAAACGACTACGGTCTGACGCATGTTGAAATAGATCAAGATGTGTCTTATGTGAAAGGAAAAGAATCAAGCATTCAATTCAATCAACTGATCATGTAAATAAATAATTTATATATAAAGGTGGTGAAAGGGATTTTTATCAGAAGGCATACATATTCAAAAGATACAGACTGGTGGAGAAAATTATTATATATTTTGCATAATCCTTGCATAGATGTAATATTTGTCCTAAGAAAAATAGACTAAAATACATGTGACAGCTGTTCAATTCTCATGAACTGGGCTTTTAAGCTTTCATTTTAGAGCAAATATTGAAAAGTCTGTTTAAAGTATTCAAAAAGGAATTGCTATAAATATAATGAATATTCTGTCTTTTCTTATCTCTCTCTCTCTCTCTCTCTCTCTCTCTCTCTCTCTCTCTCTCTCTCTCTCTCTCTCTCTCTCTCTCTCTCTCTCTCTCTCTTTGCATGTACAGACAAAAAAAAGAATGTATACTTTGTTTTACATAAGCTGTTGAAATTTTGTTAAACCTCTTCAAATTTCATCAGTATTTGGTTTTACGTGTGCAATTTAGGTATAATAAGGGTGATGCTCCAAATATTAATAACCATACAGCAATAAGAAGACTTAACAATAGTGACATTTATTGGGCACATAGTATTTCACAACATAGTTTGTTGGTTAATGCGGTATATGAGGATAATTTACGTTTAGATTAAACTAAAGTTGAAAAAAAAAATCATTAGATACCTAAAGCAAATGCGGCAATAGTATACCATTAAAGGAAGCATGAGAACTGGTGTTTTTTATCTAGTTGCGAAGTCAGATTTTAATTAGGTTTCGTCCGTAATCTTTCATAGGTCTATTCTTTGAGGATACTTATAAAATCTTAAGAAAACTGGAATGGAGTATGGAGCAATTGTTTTCCATCAAAAGTGGTCAAAATTTTAAAAAGGGACAAAGCCTATGGTTCTCTTCAGAGAAAATCTGGTCAGCAAAATATATTGTATCCGTTTTGAGTCTTGAAATACTAAAAGAAGTAAAATCCCTTGGCTTATTGATGATTGTAGACACTGTCATGTGGAAAAACAGGAGGCGTATCATTTTGGAAAACGTTTCAAAGAAATCAGATTGACATTGGAATAAATATACTCAGCTAAAGGAAATCACTCGGAGAGTTTATCCTTCAATTGGAAAATAAATAATATTTAACCATAAAAGAAATACGCACTCTTTGTTGTAGGCTTACCAGTTCCCCATTTACTTAAGTCAGATGGCTTTGTCCCTCAATGTCCTATGGAAAAGGCAACACTTTTGGCTGATGTTTACGACAGTGAGCAGATTAATGCGAAACTCGATCTGCTTTATCTCTGTTTTCTTAAAGATAATCTAACTAGTTCAACTTTTCAATCACCTTAAATCAAACACTCAAATAAACCTTCATGCTTATTTCATAGAAAACAAAACTTGCATTTTCCATTTTTTTTCTTTTCTTTTTTTTAAGTTGTAAATTATTCATTGTAAGTTAGGCAAAAAAAAAAATATAATAAAAAAAAAATAAAGTATCATCAGTGTATTGGGTGAATATGTTTGTAATAGCTATATCCACGCCTATTAAAGCTAATTATCATGACTCCTCTGTCATCTATTAAAAAAGAAATAATGTTTTTTTTTTTTTTGGTAAAACGTCTAAATAGGTATGCTGAAGTTAATCATCTTTATCCTAATTTTTAGTTTTGAATTATAAAGGACTTGAAGAGGGTGATGCTTTTCTTACAAAAATCATATGATGGTGGATAGGTAGTTTGTATGATTGGCCTGTATTTTAGTGCTGCATCCGACTATGTTATTCATGAGACCGTTTTTTTTTTTAACTTACTAGAAATGGGTGGGTATTTTCTCAACGTCGTGATTGAATTTGTAAGTAATAAATGGCAGAGATGTATTACTGGTGGTACTATATTGACTATAGGAATCTATTAGCTGATGTTCCTACGGGTAGTGATCTCAACCCATTAATTTTCATGCTATATACGCATGATAGGTGATTCGGACTAGGAAAAAAAAGCTCGTTGCATTTGCAGATGATTCAACTCTCTTTGTATCAATTTTTTCGCCAACATGTATATCTATGTCTACAGAATTCCTTAATAGAAAATCTAAAAACAGTGCAGGGTTCAAATAATGAGGCATGAAGTTGAACCCCCAAGAAATTCAAATTAAGTAGGTCAAGGGCAGTGGCTGGCCCCTCAACAGACAGATCATTGTATTGATGATGTCTCTTTAATAATGTATAACTCACTTAGAATTCTTGGTGTAATACTTAATTGGAAATATAATTTTGAGAAACATATTTGATCTGTTTATATATGGTAACATTAATATGTGGATGTTGAATAGAATAGTAGGAGATCTTTAACAGAAAACTATATTGTAACATTGAAACTATGGATGCTAACATAACGGTATTTGTTCAATAAATGAAAATTATATATAGTGGCAATAAATCAAGGATTATTAGACACACGGATATGGGGTGGATACAATATAACAACATCATATAAGGTGAAATTGAACCCAGGAATGATGAGAAAAGATGTTTTGGAAAAAAATAGAATAATTCCAGATACAGTATCACTGAAATGAGAATTGCTAAACACAAGTTAATTGGGTCAGTAATGAAAGCTACATATGGTAACATAAACAAAAGAATGTTAAACAGAAGGGAAAAACAAAAGAGTCATTCTATATATAATAGAGCTAAAAAAGAGGACCGCTAAGACAATTGTATTCCATATATAAAGGAAAACTCGATAGAACATTACGAAAAGAAAATATGTAAAAACTTTTAGTAGCCACAAGAAATGCAAGCTTCGTGTAGTAATAGAAAAAAAAAGTCAAATGTTCAATCTGTAGAGTTTTATAATTAGATGAAGCTTTTATGTGGTAACATATCAGCTATGATTCTTAAGAATAAAAGTATTTATCAATAAATAGGAGATGCATATGGGTCCATTGAATTAGAAAATCAGGATGCTGGTACGTGATTAACAGATTAAAAACTGAGTAGGGTTTAATTCAAATAGCAGATATTTGAAATAACAGTTGTCATATATAATTTCAGGATTAATATTATATTAATATGGTAGGTAATATTAAAACCCTGATGCATTGTTAAATATTCTATTTAGGAATATTGCACGATCATTTTGAGGCTAAAGGTTGTATGGATAATGCATGAAAGCTAGTACGGTGAAGTTAAAACGGGGAATGTTGAATATATAGGTATCAAAACAAAGGAATACTTAATATTAAAACATATAAACAATTTCATATAAAACAGTTCATTTCGATGGATGTATGAAAACTAGATGTGGTAATATTGAATCTAAAAATGCTGGGCATAAAGGTGTGGAATTTATAGAAGATTGTGAGGTGTGGTGATATCGAAACCAGGAATGAAAAAACATTTCTATATCATCAGTAAATTTAATATGGTTAAATTGAAAAATAGAATTTTACACAATAGGGTATTATTATTATTATTATTATTATTATTATTATTATTATTATTATTATTATTATTATTGTTATTATTAATATTATTATTATTATTATTATTATTATTATTATTATTATTGTTGTTTTTGTTGTTGTTTTGTTGTTGTTGTTGTTGTTGTTGTTGTCGTTTTTGTTATTATTATTATTATTATTATTATTATTATTATTATTATTATTGTTGTTGTTGTTTCTGTTGTTGTTGTTGTTGTTGTTGCTGGTGGTGGTGTTTATGATTTTGTTATTATTATTATTATTATTATTATTATTAACATTATTATTATTATTATTATTATTATTATTATTATTCTTCTTCTTCTTCTTCTTCTTCTTCTTCTTATTATTATTATTATTATTATTATTATTATTATTATTAATATTATTATTTTTATCATTAATATTCAGTCTGGTGCAACCCTAGTGGTTAAAGCAGGATAAGATAAGCCCAAATGCTTCAACTAGGAAAAATAGAACAACAAGGAAATAAAATAACGAAATAAATAAACTATGTAAAAAGTAATGTATAATCAATATAGAATATCTGAAGATAAAATGAGTCTGCCATATATAAGTTATGAAGAGACATAGTCACCCTCTTCAAAAGAAGAAGAAGAAAAATAGCATTTATTGCAAGTTTGACCTTATGAAGTTGTACCAATTCAACTGCTGAGTAGGGAAACACCAATCCCAAATCTGGTCACAACTGATTTTTTTCTTTATTAGAATACTGTGTAGTATTCATCCTTATAGTGGAGAAAGTTTGCTGTTATTATCAACTGCATAACTACTATTGCCTACGTGATAGGACAGTCTGGGAAAAACGGAACGCAAACAATTGGTTAAACTTATAAAAACATCTCAGTGGCAATGCTTTGATTCTTGCTAAATGACTAACTAATCGTTAAAGAATAGTATTTTTTATTTTTTTTTACGTGGATGATAAATTTTAAGTAGCTTTGTATAAACTTTAAGCCTCACTAATGGAGAGCATCTTCAACAACTGATGTAACCATAGCCAGTTTTTAAGATCTGGAATACCTACAGTCGCTGATTAAAGTATTTATCATTTTTTAGTATTTTACTCATTACTTTAGATATTAGTAACGTATCAACCATACTACAGGCTTCAGCCCCTCAATAATCCTGATATCCTCTTCATTTGTAACATTGTTCAATCTTGTTCATCTTATAGGAAGGTATGGTCTAGCAAAAAATATGATTCAAAAGATAAAAAAAAAAAAAAAAGAGCAAATTATATTATTTCCTTTGTTTTTTGAAGTATTGGACTAAATTTTCAGTTAATTCTTGAATACTATAATCACCTTGAAATATTTCTTTAGCTCAGATTTCCCATTACAACATTCAAGAGACGATAAGATCCATTTTTACCGTCAATTCTTGGATTTTTACTACTGCATTAAGTTTTTTTTATCCTTAATAAGAGTTTATATTAGCATTTATAATTACATATTCCACTTATGCTATGCTACCCTGTATCTATCCTTGTAAAGTACTGGTCGACATCCAACGATGCACTGTAGTAGGTTGGCCTGGGTACCAGCCACCCATTGATATACTACAGCTAGAGAGTTATGACGCTCTTTGACTGGCCAGACACTACTACCTTGGATCCTTCTCTCTGGATACAGTTTTTTTCCCTTTACCTACACATACACCAAATAGTTTGAATTATTCCTTACAGATTCTCCTCTGTCCTCATACACCTGACAACTCCTAGATTACTAAGGGGTTACTGCACTGTAATTGTTCAGCAGTCACTTTCCTCTTGTTAATGGTAGAAGACACTCTTTAGCTATGGTAAGCAGCTTTTTTTAGGAGGACACTCCAAATTCAAACCATTGTTCTCTAGTCTTGAGTACTGCCATACCCTCTCTACTATGGTCCTCCATTGTCTCGGGTTAGAGTTCTCTTGCTTGAGGGTACACTTGGCTCGCTGTTCTATCTAATTTCTCTTCCTCTTGATTTGTTAAAGTTTTTTTTTATAATTTATATAGGAAATATTTATTTCTATATTGTTCCTGCTCTTGAAATATTTTATTTTTCCTAGTTTCCTTTCCTCAATGGGCTATTTTCCCTGTTGGGGCCCCTGGGCTTATAGCATCCTTCTTTCCCAATGAGGGTTATAGCTTGGTTATGAATAAACATAATGATAATAATTTGCAAGTTACCTTCCATGTGAGGAGCAGCAAACATAACATCTGAAACTTGAACGCTTTCTGGCAGATTTTGATGTTGATGATGACATCATCAACGAGAGAGGTCTCATCTATCTGAGAAATAACCGTGGAATTCGGATGGAGATCACCAATGGACAATTGGAGCTAATCTGGGCTTTTAAACTGATAGTATACTGTGCACTAGCAGCGAGTCTATCAAAGTACTAATACCCTACTTGACCACATAGCTGTGTGAGAAAATGTTTTCCTGTCTAATTCACGTGAAACCGAACAGAAATCGGTGGAATTCGGAACATGAAATGCAAGTAATACTCGGTACAAAGACACCAATATTTGATGCCATCGTAGAGGAAAACTGTAGCAATAAGGTTACATAAATACTGTAAACTTTGTGATAGAAGATTAAATTAAGTATTGTCAATAAATACACACCATATCATTTTTTAATTTCATGTTCTTTCTAAAGGAAATATTGTGGCATATGAGTCTTTTTCATGTATGTATTATTTTTTTGTTATTCTTCATTTTACTACTCCGGTGTTGCTTTATCAATGTATGAAATACTTTACTCAAATATAAGAAATATACGAGAATTACAAGATGTCAATATCCAGTTCCAGGAGACTGTACACAGTGCCAACAAGACCGGGTCAATTTATTTTTAATATATACATCATGTATGGACTATAATTGAGAGAGACGTTGGTCCGGTGCTGAACGGTACACTTGGAGTTTAATACATTAGTTAATAGTTAGAAATATCAGAGAAAGGAAAGGTTCCAACACGGGCCCTATTTCATACTTTTTTTTACATATATTTCATAGTAATAAGTTCTCTGTAAAGGGTAGAAATAGCGAGAGTAACGATATGATTAATAAACTATGTAGAATGATGCAAATTTGTTTTAAAAAAAAATAATTTTTGGAAGTGTATGTAAGTAGCAACAAACAGTTCCAAATGTTCCAAAGGCAAAAGCCTTCCCTTGAAGATATTTAAGTGGAAAATAATTTTTGCACTATACTTATTCATGGTGGCCTTACTGTTGTGCTCGCGTTACCATGTTGAAGAGAAAAAAAAAAGACCATAGAAGAAACAATATCCCTTTTTGGTTATCTAAAAACACTTTATAGCTCACACCCTAATTGGTCTCGTTATATGTATGTATTTCGTCAATAATATCCTTTTTTTTATATATTTAATATTAGTCACTTTAAAATTCTCGATAATATAAAAAAAAAAACTATAAATAAAAGAAGATGAGGTAGAAGAAGAGGAAGAAGATTATAATTGTAAAAATATAATAGAAAGCAAGAGAAGAAAAACTTCATAGGAATCAAAGATATTAGAAAATTGCGCCAATGGTAATCTAATAAGCAGGTAGATCTTTTAAGATTTTTGGTGATAAGTTTGTTCTGAAGAAGTGTTTCAATAATTTCATTCTACCTAGTTTCGAGTATTTCACTCCTGTCTGGTCATCAGCTGCCGATTCCCATCTTAATTTGCTCGACAGAAACTAACAGAATACTATGTTTGTCATTCCTGATCTATAGTAGATATTAATCTCTGGCGCCGTCGTTCAATTAGTTCGTTATGTATGTTGCGAAAGAGTTTTCATAAATCTGACCATCCTTCACATTCAGATCTTCGTGGACAGTACCACCCTTTTCATATAACCAGGCATGCAATTAATTTTAATAGTCAGGAATTTGCCATCATGAGGGTCATACTACACAGTATTCAAGAAATTTTATTCAAACTATGACCAAGTTGTGGAATGATCTTCCTAATCGTGTAGTAGAATCAGTAGAATTTTAGAAAATTCAAACTTGCAGCAAATGTTTTTATATTGAACTGACTGACACAAGTCTCTTTATAGTTTATGTATGAAAGAACCGTTTTAAGGTTATTGCTCTTAAAACACTTAATTTTATCTTTTATCACTTTTTATATAGTTTATCTATTTCCTTATTTCCTTGTCTCGCTGGGCTATTTTCTCTAGTGTGGGACTTGGGCTTATAGCATCCATCTTTCCCAACTAGGGTTGTAGCTTCGCCCATAATAATAATAATAATAATAATAATAATAATAATAATAATAATAATAATAATAATAATAAGAATTGAAAGGAAAATTGCTTTGAAGAATCAAGCCATTATAAATAGAATAATCTATATACAACAGAAATGTCCAAATTGGAACCTTAGTAAATTGCAGGAGGTTAGTCCTTACTCTTTTTTTGTTCAAAGTTGTTGACTTTTGGCTCAGAATATAATATTTGCAGTTTGGTTGATTCTGTATTATTTCCTCACTGATTTCCAATTGAAAGATATTTCCGCTGGTCAGTTTAGCAATGATCCCAACACAGGATAGTTTTCATGAACGTCTTCTCATATTTGTTTACTTCTTGGTTTCCATTCCTCATTGTGGCCTACTGGTGTCACTTCAATTACCATATGGCAATTTTATCGCATAAATACTAAGGTGTAATCATCCTCAAGGCAAAAGACCTTATAATCAGCACCTGGAAATATTGTGAAAGCTTACTTCTCTATCCCTCGTCTTCCTTCATGTTTAAATAGTGGGTCTAGTCTAAGACATAATTCTTGATCGAGGAGAAAACTAGTTTTGGAAACGATGTGAAGAAAGAGTTTTGAGACTATGTAAAATCCATGAATATCACCCTGCGTACGTTGAGAGCCCCAAATTTGGAAATAGTCACAAAGTGATTTTTCACAAGTTTTAGCCTGTTGCTTTATCTGTAGTGTCGATGACGCCGCAGACAAAGCAACAGACTAATGCAGCGCACCCTGAGAATGGCACCGTGTCGTTCTCGAGGTACGTCGCATTAGTCTTTGTTGTGATAGGACGGGTGTAACACATACAAGTTGGAGCTCCAAATATTCAAAGAGATACAGCTCTTCAAAGTTTTTTTGGTGTCAAGGTTAGTACCAAATTGCTAAACTGTATTTAGATTTCAATTTAGTATTTGATATTTATGAAAGTTATATGAGATTTTCACTGCATATTGGTGAATAGCATCGTTATGCAGTGATGTTACCATCTTTGTGCTAGGCTGATGGATTTTCAAGTAAATAGGGAAAAACAATTTTTTTTTTACTTTTTGGTTTGGCAAAATGGCGAAGAAATTTCATTCTGAGAAGTCTCGACGAGATTTTGCAAACTCTTAGTGATTTTAGTGATATTGAGTGTGCTGAGGGCACGTGTTTTTATCAAAAATGTGGTGACGTGCCAGAGGTGGACACCATCGACCAGGGAAGAGTAGGCAATTTTTCCCACTCATAACGCTCCTTCTATTCGACCCCATTAAGCCCCTCTTCGGAAAGTGAGCCTCGATTTTGCCTTCTCGATTTCAAAGCAAGAAGAGGTTACCTTTCCCTTTAAAGAAGGTTAAGGTATCTGTACCTTGCGACAATGCCGTAGATAACCCTCCAATGACCTTGACCTTGACTCCCGTCAGAAGCCCGTCAAGGAAGGCCCCCATCTCATTAAAAGATTACGTCAAGTTTTTGTGATAATAAACAGTTGGTGCTTGAAGAGCCACAAGTGAACCCAGTGACTTTATCATTGCCCTAGGAAGCAGTGTCAGTTGGCAATGTACAATTTAGTGCCAGGGTTATTCCCTCGAGTGGTTCACATGAGAGGACCTCGGTGCAAATGATGTGGCAGACCCCTGGGACATCAATAAACTTCCAAACATTTGTGAGTGGCACCCAGGTGATATCAACAAGCTCTACCAGTGTGCCATTAATCAGTGCAACCCAAGTTTATTTTTAGAGTACCACCTAGTGCCTTTTTCGAGTGCCACCACAGTGCCTTCAACGAGTGCCAAACCAGTGCCTTCAACGACTGCCACACTAGTGCCTTCAACGAGTGCTACCCCAGTGCCTTCAACAAGTGCTATCACAGAGCCTTGAATGAGTGCCATCCCAGTACCTTCAACAAGTGCTACCACAGATCTTTAAACGAGCGCCACCCCAGTTCCAGTACCATATCTTAAACCAAATGAAGTGAAGAGCAGAAAAAGGGCAAGAGGTCCTTTACGTAATAAAGATGGTTCCCCAATTGCTTGATATGACAAGGACATATATAGGGCAAGGGAGGGAAGTGTTTGGTATCGGGATCCCAATCCACGACTGGCCAATATCACCAACCCCTCACAGGGACACCTGGTTCATTGACAGAGACTGTCAGTAAATTGAGGCACTCCCATGAGTTATTTTAGCTCTTCATTCCAGTTTTGGAGTTGGCAGCAATAGTAGTGTTTACTAATGACAGGATTTTGGCCTTTATAAATAATTATAGGATCCACATATCCACTACAGAGGACACTGACATCTGCGACCTGAAGGGTATGATTAGCATCCTTGTAATGACAGGTCTTAGGAATGATAATCTTGTGTTTGTCACCCAAATATTGTCTCCATTTCCAGGGGCTTCCCTTTACAGAAGCATCTTGAGCAAACCAATATTTGCCTTCCTGATGTTTGACAATTCCCATATGCGAGCACAGAGGATTACAGTGGACAAGCTGGCAGCTATCAAGACCCTGTGGGAAAGATTTGTTGATGCATGCAGGAATGATTATGTACCCAGCCCTCACCTTACCCTTAATGAACAATTGGTGCCATTCCGTGGGAAATGCCCTTCTAAGATGTACATCCCAGCAAACCTGCTACGTAATTACTTTTACTCTTTTAGTTATTACTATCATGATATTAATAATGATTATTATTATTATTATTATTATTATTATTATTATTATTATTATTATTATTATTATTATTATTATTATTATTATTATTATTATTATTATTTTTTAAGATTTTTTCTAGATTACCTTACCTGTCATTTTAGTGTATATTTGCTCTATTATTTTAGAATTTTACTAAGTAGTCTTTTGTTTTATAGATCTAGCATGGAGATAGTAATGTTGTGTGATGCTGACACACATTTCCTATGCAATGCTATTCCCTACCTGTTCAAAGGGACACATAGGGAAAATCATATCATGGAACTGACTGCTATATCTACGTCATGGTAGAGTGGTGACAAGTGACAACTGGTTTAGCTCTCTCCGAGGTGCAGTGTATCTAATGAAAAAGTGTCTGGACTTCGTTGGAACCATCAAAGATAAGCCCTACCTCCCCAAACCACCATCTGCTATGAAAATCAAAGTCGGATGTGCCAAGTACCATTATGAAAAGGTCACGCTGATTTTACACCAGGCCAGCAAGACAAAAAAGGTGCAACTCCTAACTACCATCCATCAAAGATCTTCCATGGTTGATAAGATCAAGCCAGATACACAAATGTTCTACAATGCCACTAAAGGAGGTATTAACACATATGACCAGATTTGTGCCAATACTTCCTGCATTAGAGCCAGCAGAAGATGGGCTTTGTGCTTTTATTTTTCAATATCATCAATATGATATTTACAAACGCATATATCATGCATCAAATATAAAATGCGGGGGGCCACGCATTGTCAAGACATGCCTTTGGATTGCAAGTAGTTGATTGTTTAATAAAAAGTTAGGCTGTTTCCAGACTACAAGCAAGACCTCGCCCATGGAGCTGAGGTACTGCATGGGTTCTGTTTTTAATGTTGACCCTGAACTTCCAGTAGATAGTGACTCAGGGTTGGAAAGTGATGTTAACCAAAAGAAAAGGAACATATGATTTTTTTCAGTCTTCGTTCTTCAAATAGCAAATCCTCTACATAATGAATGGTAGTGCATGGAATGGCGTATGTTCATGGCATTGTAAGGAAACATGCTTGAGATGCCTGTAGAAGTAAGGTAAGAACACAAAGTTTTTTACTTTTTTTTCTACAATTTCCTCTTAGTAAACTTCACTTTTGTTTTAAATGTGTATATTTTGATGGTCTTATATGGGTTTTTTGAGTGATATATAAGGAAAATACTTAGTGTCAAATGACCCCCTCAAAAATGATTTTTATTCTACCTTTTTATTACTCATATTCAATATTTTTAATTGTTTTGTATTTCAGGACGATTGATGTAGAAGTATAAAAAAATCAGAGAGATATTTTGATATTTAGGTGGCCTTTGAGTGACATATAAGGGAAATACCCTATGTCAAATAGCCTTCTTAGATGGATGTTTCTTTAACACTTTTTAATTGCACATTATTACTTTTTTCACACATTTTGATTGCTGGAGTGTACTTTCATTGCCTAAAGAATCTTTGTTTAGTAATCGCATATAATTTAAAGGGTTTTACATGTATTTTGAGAGTTTTTTAGTGAAAATTCCTAATGTCAAATAACACTGTCAAAAAATAATTATTTTTCTTTAGGTTTTTATTGCTCATATTGATTTTTTTACTTGTTTTGTGTTCTAGGAGGATTAATGTACAAATTTGTAAAAAACATATATATATTTCAATATTTAGGTAGTTCTTGAGTGATATATAGGGGAAATACCCTATGTCAAATGGGCCTCGCTAATGGATGTTTTTTTTTTACACTTTTTAATTGAACATTTTGACTTTTTTTGACACATTTTGATTGATGGTGTGTACTTCTATGGCCTATACAATATTTTTTTGGTAATCACATACAGTTCAGAGGATCTTACATGTATTTTTGAATGTTTTTAGTTAAAATATCCAATGTCAAATGACCCTCTCAAAAACATATTTTTAGTAGTTTTTTATTGCTCATATTTACTTATTTTCCGTTTTTTTTTTTACTTTTTTTGCGTTCTACGATGGTCAATGTACAATTCGATAAAAAAAAAAAACAAAAAAAAAAAAAAAACAGAGATATCCTAATATTTAGGTGGTTTATACGAAAATTGGAAAATCACTGTTTTTTTTCACCAAAATAATTTGCTTTTATCTCCCCCCTGTCACAGATTTGGTGTTTTTCGGCCTAGAACCTTGAAAACTGGAACGAATGCTACCATGCCATTCAACGTTATTATAAGTTTGCCAAAATTACTCATATGTAATGCAACTATTTTTTACAGATCCATTTTTTATAAATTTTTACTTCTATATACCTATTTATCTAAATTTTCCATATAAAATATTCAAAATGATTGTTTTCTACTTTACCCCTCACATAATATTAAGGAATATTTATTGTTAAATAAAAAATTCCAAGAATTTGAACCCACGCAAAAGACTTTTACAAAGTCCAAACTTGCTGCCATAACCGATTAAGACATCGAGGCTCTTACTGAATAAAATAGAATATGTAATAGATACTACTTCAAAAGGAGCTAGCAGGATTAAAAAAAAAAAGGTAGAGAATGTGACGATCCAACTTTTTTTTTTGTCATATGGCTCAAAAAACCTACTAAAATCAACTACTGTTTTATGATTAGTGGATTTTGAGAAAGCATTTGATAGTATTTGAAGTAGTATGTTAAAAAAAAATTTCGACGCACTATGGGATGAGAGAAAATATAATAAATATCATGATTGATATGCAAAGGGGAACTTGATATAGGATAATGGTTGCCGATAGTCTTTTAAATACATTTGAACTCATGACTGGGGTACCACAAAGTGTAATTCTGTCCCTTCTGCTATTTATTATGGTGATTGATTATGGCATGAAAAAATTAATGCAAGGATTGGCATTCAATGGAAAGGGATGAAAAAAAAGTAAGGAATGACATTCAATGGAAAGGGAACCAGAAATGGTGATCTTGAATACTGACCCGAGAAAGTTCTTATTGGCTCTACAATAGCTGAAATAAATGAAATGAATGATAGGTTAGTACTGTAGAGGAAAACTGTGGGATTGGGAATCAACCCAAGAAAGAATGAGGTCATTTAGATTCAGAGTGGTAACAAGACCTACTGCCTCAGGGGAGGATTAATATTAACAACTCAAACTCTTTCAAATATTTAGGAACCATCCTCACTAGCAATGGATCACTAGTTAAAGAATTCAAGGAGAGAACCAGGAATGCAGAATAAACAATGGTGAGGCTAAAAATAGTTTGGAGGTCAGTATTAGATCAAAGCCAAATCATTACTTTTCATTTGAAAGATCTATATCAACTTTT
>NC_090750.1:167500-172500 GCF_036898095.1 Palaemon carinicauda
CCGAATACTTATCAGTGTTTCTTATATCCATTGTTTGTGAACATACAAATATATGAAGAGTACATATTCTGGACTTTTAATCATGCAATTGTCGGATGAATTAGGACGCAATTACATTCCAATAGACATTTATTTTTAATAAATGACTAAGTGAATTGGCAAGTAAAACGAATGTAGCATGATAACGGAATTATACGTGTAACATGTACCAAGATTATATTTCTTTCTTGAGAAGAATGAAATGATGAGTGCCACTCTCAGATTGAAAAAAAATAATGATATAGCTATCAATTAGCTATTCATCGCAGAATTACACGGCAGGTTAAATACTCTACCCGACGTCACCACATAATGCTTCAGTTCATAGACTTGCTTAGCATAATGTTTGTACAACACTCTGGATGATTTTCATCCAGTGTATTAGCGAGGACATTCTAAGTCCCAAGCAATTAACAGTTTATAACAGTAATTAGGGGGCAGGTTTTAGTACAATACCTGTCGCCACTACATAGTGCTTCAGTTCATATACCTGTTTCGCATAGTGTTTGAAGCAATTTTACTCGGATCATGACCTGAGGGAGTACTGTCAGGATCCGCTCTAGGAATGAAGTAGGTGAGCTTCGCCCTCAGTTGTTTTAGGGATAAGTTTGATCCAGAGGTTCCTCCTTTAAATAGCTGTCCTCCCATGAACTCTGAAGTTCTACAAAGATAGACCTTTAGACACTCTACCGGACATAGAGAGACATCTTCCTTCAAAGGGCAGATTCTCGAGGGACCCCACCTTTTATTGGGTAGCTCATTCTTAGCGAGAAATGTTGGATCAGGGAAGAGATTCAGTTCTCCTGCTTTTGCGAACTGAATGTAGCCCTCATCTCTAGATAGGGCCACTATTTCACTAACTCTAACCCCTGAGGCTATAGCAAACAGAAATATAACCTTTTAGGTTAGATCCTTAAGCGAACAATCTCCATTGTTCACAGATGAGGCATAATGTAGGACCTTGTCCAAAGACCAAGAGATGGGGTTTGGTGCTGCTGCAGGCCTAAGCCTTGCACATGTCTTCGGGATGTTATTCAAGATCTCATTCACCAAATTCACTTGCAAAGCAGATAGAAGAGGTCTAATCAAGGCGGACTTGCATGTAGTTATCGTGTTGGCCGCCAAACCTTGTTTATGAAGATAGATAAAGAAGGACAGACAGAAGTTCATTGAAATCTCTTTCTGTCCTTTTGCTTTTACGAAAGCAACCACTTTTTCCATGATGACTCATATTGTCGTCTAGTTGACTTAGACTTGTATTCTTGTAAGAATTCTATAATGCCTTTGGAGATCCTAAATCTTTTCCTAACCGCTACTGCAAGAAAATCATGCAATGAAGGGTTCGGGTTCTCTGTGATAAATCGAAGGCAATCAATCTCTGAACCTTCTGAAATAGTCCTGGGTCAGAAATAGGGACAGCCTTAGCCTCCGTTCCTTCCTCAAAGAGGACAGATTGCTCTTGGGCTACTTGAGAGCCAATAGAGGTACTCCCCCCTGGAAGGATCTCAGCATGTTGAGGACCTTCAGCGGGTGATTGGATTGGATGAACTGGAAATCCTAAGTCTATCCCTTCCATTTCAGAGACATGATGTCTGTCATTTTTATTAGAGGATCCTCGTATGGGGCTACGTATCGAGGTAGTTCCTTGATGATGGTCGTAAGGAAGAGGTCGGACTGCAGTTCGGGGATTTGTTCCCATCTGGGAGAGAATAGGTTTGCGTCCGTGGACCATTCTAACTCTATCCGTTTGAGCCTAAGCAGAGAATCCACTGTCACATTGCGGATCAATTATACATGAACTGCTGACAGGTGCCATCCCTTTAGGGAAGGGAAGGTTAACTACACCTAGACTGTATGAGACGTTCTCTAGCATCGTCAATTGCAGTGTCTCATTATCGCTTCGGAGTCCCAGATCTGCCGTAGGCAGTCAGATCTGATTGGAGAGAGTTTCCCCACTCATGACAGGACCAACATGGTCTTGGGACTTTTGGGCTGTGACCTTTGTTAGGGAAGCGATTAAGGAAGGACCGATATAGGTCTTTTTAGATCTCTTCGAGCGTTTGATGCGTGTTTTCTCCAGACTCTTAACGCATCTTGCTGCAGTTCTCTTAGCACTGAGTCTGTCTCTATTGCGAACTGGAGAGACATCAGAGCTCCTCCCAGTTCGTGTTTTAGGAATCTGACTGATTACCAGAGTCTCTTGACCGACCTTGCAAACTCCTTTTACTTTCCCAAAGGAAAAGAGAGTTGGTTTGACTTCACGCTTCAATGGCTTTTTCACCATCGAAAACCTTGAACTGGAGAGAATTGAGACTTCTTGAAGCTTGCCTTGCATCCGCGATGTTCCGGGAACCGGATCATTTCCTTTGATGTTCATAGACCAGTCACCTTGGGTGCTGCCCACCCCAGCCTCTCATCCAGGAACATTGTTGCCTGAAACTTTTCTAGGCTTAATTATTGCGTGACAGGGTCTGCCAATTTTATGAAAATATTTACAACTGTGTCTAGACCGACATATATCTTTTCCTAGGAAATACGTTACCTTAAGTAACTTGAATCCTAGATAGGAGGTAAGGGGGTGATTGACTGGAAGTTGCCAATAGACGACTTTCAGGTCTGGCGAGACTACGAGCACTCCTTTTTGCAACAGGGTCCTTATTTTCAGAAGGATTAACATTCTGAACTCGTTGTTTTATTCGGACTTGTTGAGTGGCGACAAGTCCGGAATGACTAGGAGTTTTCTTGAGTCCATCTCGTGGACACCCAACGGCCTTCCCTGGAATTCGATGGACTATAGTTTCCTTACCACCTGTATGCTCTAGAGCTCTCAGGTAAACTCCTCCTGTAGGGTTTTGAATTATAAGAGGAGTTGAGGAAATGGTGGTAGAGACATCTCTACATCCCATCTCAGTCCCTTCTTGATTTGGCCATGGACCCAAGGATCGAAGGTCCAGCGATCCTAAAGGAACCTCCCTCCTACCAGAAGCATCTCTATGCTTCGATTGATCAGTAGGATTATATTTTCGACCACCTGTGGCAGCGCGGTCATTGCAACTGTAGGATGTTGTTGAGCAACTCGAAGTAAATTTCCAGACCTTTCCGTCTTCTTCTTAGGTTGGGGACCCACAACCGTGGAAGATTCTCTTTTTGAAAGGATGCCCCAATTTTGTATAAGTCCTACTTTCTCCATGGTTTGGTTCTTAATCACTTTCCTGACTACCTCGTCTGGAAAGAGGTCTTTACCCCAGATGTTGGAAGATATTAGCTTCCTTGTTTCGTGTTTCACTGTCGCGGTAGCGAACACAAACTTCCTACATGTTCTTCTAGCCTTTATAAAGTCATAAAGGTCTTTTACTAAGGTAGCCATATGTATTTTAGCTAAGACCTTGAGCATGTCTGGGGTATCTTGATGAGCTGAACAAAACTCTATGTAGTTTTGTAGAGATAGGGAGGCTGCAATTCTCTCCTTTGTCTCTTGTTCATCATGTAAGAGAAACTCGGATAATTTAGGGAGATTTTCCTTAAATTGTCGACTGGTGACATCCGCCTCAAGTCTTCCTACTGAAAAGGTTAAGTGGGCTTCCTTCCAGTTCTTCTCCTGTCTGGGAAAGGCTAGAGACAGAGGCTCACACTCCTCGAGTGTAGGACACGGTCTATCTGCCTCCAGTGCCTCGGTGACATATTTAAATGAACTCTCCAAAAAGGGGAATTAAATTGAAGCAGAAGCAAGAAAGGAAGAGTGCTGTTACCTGGTGCAAATACCTTCGACACCGAGTAACCCGCCTTTTTTATACTACTTGATCGGATAGCCTATGCTTTATCATGGTCGAGAATCATAACCTCCTTTGATTCCGTTCATTTTTTTGACATTGGTTCATACTTCAGTTGAACGAAACAGTTAGGGAAAGCGTCAAAGCTTGGACAAAACTAGATTTGGTCCAAAGGAACAGCACCCATCTTCTCTGAGATATAGAGTTTGCCGTTTAAAATCGGCATCAGCTCCGCAAACCTCCAGGGATTGGTTTTAGAGCATGTTGGAAGGTCTTGATCTCTGGGTCGTTTGTATGACCCCTGGAGAGCAACAAGTGGAGCTTTACAAGGCTCTACCTTGCATTTCGCTTCCTGCTTTTCGTCCTGTTTGCGCAAGTTTTCTATTAGATTCCTCACTTTGGCCCGTAACTGGTCCATTCCATCTAATAGAGGGATAAAAGGCGGAGATATCGATGTTGCTGGCTCTAGAGGCGGCATAGACAGAAACAATTCCTACCTGACATTATCCCCTTCTTTCCATGGGCGCTTTATGCCCTTCTTCCCAAAGGCTATATGGCCGTTGGGGGATGTACCTCATGTCTGGGGTACCAATATTTCCTTAGTTGCTGTTAGAAATAATATCCTACGCATCCTGTCATTAAGCAGGTAAAGTGCCAGAGAGATTTTCGGAAAGCCTCTCACCCAGTTGCGTAATTTGAAACGAGCTGCATCCCTAGTCTCTACCGAATTGGGAATCTTCAAACCCTCGGACAATAAGGTCCGATATACCTTGCAAGCCTGCGGGTTCCAATAATGTATTGGTTCGGAAATAATATTGCAGGGGGCATGAAACCTGCATGTATTATGACCGTAAAAACACTTACTCTAGTTTTGCAAAAGACTGCAACACATGACATCTGGCGTTCCTCCTTTAAATAAAGGGAAACAGAATGAGTATACGATTTATCATCTCACTGATAACCAATATATCAAAAAGTCGTCTTTTAACAAAATAGCTTAGGATAGCAAGCTATAAAGGGATAGTAGGAGACACATACTTGTGCATCCTCTGCAAGCAAATGCTGTTACCTCCCCTCAGTATTAAATGTGAGGAGATTCCCTTATCAAAGGAGCTCCAACTAAAAGTGTTCTCACCCCTAGTGGTAGAGAAGTGTATAATTCACTGTCTATTTTATTCTTAACACTGTGGA
>NC_090750.1:177500-200000 GCF_036898095.1 Palaemon carinicauda
ATCGGATGATCCGTTGGTCTGATGGAGATTTTAGCACAAAAAACTTATTTGACCAAAAATAGTTATATAAAGACTGTTTACATACAATCTCTCTCTTTCTCTCTCTCTTGGTGGCATAGTGAATAGTTAATGGAAATGTTCAAAAGCCTGAATGACATTACAAGTATTATAATCATGCTACGCTTAATACAAATCAGACCATAAACATTGGATTTAAACTAGAAACTGAATAATTACCTATTCAGGCTATAGTAAATATGGCAACGGGCTTTCTCTTGACTGTATAAAGTTGCAAGTCGTAAGACAAATGCAGTTTTGCAACCACGGGGGCAATTCCAAATCCTGTTAGCCATTCTTGACTGTTATGGGTTTCAGAGCCGATGGAACAAGGTGAATGGGTGTCTGGTGGATGGGCGGGGCAAAATTTTGTCAAAAGGTGTTTACATTGCTTACGTAATGAATGTTTTTGACTCTTGGTTCGTTATCACTGGCCATGGCGTTGGCTAGAT
The DNA here is from genome assembly GCF_036898095.1 of Palaemon carinicauda. Taxonomy (NCBI): domain Eukaryota; kingdom Metazoa; phylum Arthropoda; class Malacostraca; order Decapoda; family Palaemonidae; genus Palaemon; species Palaemon carinicauda. The sequence goes on from NC_090750.1 coordinate 178,010, forward strand.
AATTTTTACTCTATAAAAATTAAAACTATCGGGTTTAGATTATTGATAATGCTGACAAAATTTGTGTGAGGTTGTAAAATATACATATATCAACTTTCAGCTATATCCGATGCTTTGATAAGGAGCAAAGTCCAAAAAACCGTGTTACAGAGGCCCTGAATCTCATAGTAGCATAAGAAACGCTTGGCACAAGTGTCCGTATTATGCTATAGTTCACCAACGTCAATGGAACAGATCGTAAGGACACTTTCATGGCCTATCGCTCAGTGTATAGTAACATACAGTGACTACACACCCACCCTCTTAATTAATCGTCCTAAATTAATTACACTGTTCCTCGCAGATTTGAAACAGAAGGTTAAAGGATTCTACCTGCTGCTACCACAGACTTCTTGAGTTGCTCCATTTGCTTCGCATAGTGCATAAAGAACACCTTGGATGACTACCAGGCGGTGTACGAACAAAGATGTTTAAAGTCCATATAAATAAAGAAATTTTATGGAAGAAGCAACTCTTCTCGGATCATGATTAGCGGGTGTACTGTCAGGATCCGTTTTGCGAATAACACAGGTGAGTTTCGCCCTTAGTTATAGATAACTTTGAGCCTGAGGTTTCTCCTCTGAACAGCTGTCCTCCCATAAAGTCTGAAGTTCTATGAAGATAGACCTTTAGGCACACCACTGGACATAGAGATGCATCTTCCTTCAGAGGGCAGATTCGCTAGGGACCCCAACTGTTGGTGGGTAGCTTGTTCTTGGTAAGAAACGTTGGGTGTGGAAATAGATTTAGTTCTCCCTCCAAGAACTGGACGTGGCCTTCCTCTCCAGAGAGAACCACCATTGCACTTACTCTGGCCCCCAAAGCGAATACAAACAGAAATATGATTTTTACTTCAAAACCTTCTAGGCGCTTTAACAATAGTATTGTGTCAACTGCTCACTTTTTCCTCTTCACTAAGGAGAGAAAATCATGAGAGGTAGGTTCCTGGTTTTCTGTGATGATGCGAAGACAGTCGACTTCTGTACTCGCTGAGACAGGGATGGATCCGGTAGCGGTATGAATTTTAGTCGTATTTCCAATGCCAGAGGGAACCACACGCTATTTGGCCACTTGTGGGCCACTACTGCCGCCTTCCCTTTGAAGGATCTCAGTTTGTCAAGGACCTTCAAAAGGAGGTTGTGCGGAGCGAACAGATAAATACTGGACCATCTGTTCCAGTCTAGGGACACAGCGTCCACTACCTCCGCTAGCGGATCCTCGTCTGAGGACACATATCAATCTATTTTCTTGTTGTCTTTCGTCGCAAAGAGGTCTATCTGCAGATCCGGGACTTGACTCGAGATGAAGGAGAACGATCCTGCGTCTAGGGACCATTCTGACTCTATTGGTGTAAACCTGGATAGAGCGTCTGCTGTCACATTGCGGTACCCATGAATGTGAACTGCTGACAGGTGCCATATCTTCCTTTCTGCCAAACGGAATATAGCCAACATCACTTGGTTGATTTGAGATGACCTTGACCCTTGTCGATTCAGGCATCTCACTATCACCTCGCTGTCTAGAACCAGTCTTATGTGGGTCGAATGGTGAAGGGATACTTTCTTTAGTGTCAGAAGTACTGCCATGGCTTCTTGAAAGTTGATGTGAAATGACTAGAAAAGATTGGACCAAGCTCCTTGGACTCTCTTCTGATGAGAGTAACCTCCCCAGCCTTTCTTTGAAGCGTCTGTGTGGATAGTTATTGACGGGGGAGGAGGTTGAAGAAGTATTGATTTTTTCAATTGCTTGGCATTGGACCACGGCTTGAGAAGCGTTCGCAGTCGAGTTGGTAGTGGTCTTATTAGATCTCTTTGTGTGTTTGATGCTTATTTTCTCCAGACTCCTATTGCATCCTTTAGCTGTGCTCTTTGCACTGGATCTGTTATCGAAGCAAACTGTAGAGAGCCCAGCAATCTCTCCTGTTCGCGTCTTGATATCCGTTTGGATTTCAACAGTCTCTTGACAGATCCTGCTATCTCTTTCCTCTTCTTCCCAAGAATGGAAAGTCGATGTGACTCCAAATTCCATTGGATTCCTAACCACTGAAATTTTTGAGCTGGAGAAAGTCGAGACTTTTTGGTGTTGATCTTGAATCCCAGATGTTCCAGGAACTGGATCACTATCTTAGAAGCTTGCATGCATTCTGTCCTGGATGCTGCCCACACCAGCCAGTCGTCCAAGTAGGCTACTACTTGGACCCCCTTTAGGCGTAATTGATGGACGGCTGCGTTCGCGAGCTTCATGAAAATCCTTGGTGCTATGTTTACCCTGAAAGGCACTGCTCTGAAGACATAAAGTTTTCTATGTAACATGAAGCCTAGGTAGGAGGAGAGGTGACGATTAATTGGAACGTGCCACTAAGCGTCAGACAAGTCTATAGAGACAGTATATGCCCTTTTGGACAGTAGGGTCCTTATGTGTTGAAGTGTGAGCATTCTGAACTTGTAGTTCACTATGAACTTGTTGAATGGCGACAAGTCTAGAATGACTCTGAGTTTTTCTGAGTCCTTCTTTGGAACACAAAACAGCCTTTCTTGGAATTTGATGGACTTAACTTTCCGGATTACTCTTTTGTCTAAGAGCTCTCGGACATATTCTTCAAGGACGGGGGTTGAGTGTTGGGAGAATTGAGGAAATTGGGGTGGAGGACTGCTCCAGCTCCAACCTAGTCCATTCTTTATTAGGCTGTGGGCCCAGGGATCGAAGGTCCAAAGATCCCTAAACAGCTGTAGTCTCCCTCCTACTAGAAGCATCTCACTTCTGTTGTTGTGGACCATAGGCCTTGCCTCCTTGACCACGTCCTCCCCTGGATCCCCGTCCTCTTGAAGGGCGTCTAGAAGAACTTCTGGCTGTTCCTCTAGCCTTCGAACGAAAGGAAAAAGTCTGCCTTTCGAAAGCTGAGTTAAAAACTGGCGACTGAGTTGCCACTTGTTGAGGTACCAGCTGGTACGTGGTTGGAGGTTGTGCCATTATCTGAGGCACTGCGGTCACAGGGAGTTGTTGTTGTTGTTGCTGTCGGTAGGGTATAGCCGGCTGAGAGGATGGCCTAGGCCTTTTTGTCTTCCTCTTGGGTTGGGGACCCTCATCCGGAGAAGACTTTCTCTTAAGATCTAAGCCCCACTTTTTGAGAAGGTTCCTATTCTCTGTGGCGGCCTTGTCTACTACCTCTTTAACCACTTCGTTGTGAAAGAGGTCTTTACCCCAGATACGAGAGGAGATCAATTTCCTCGGTTCGTGCGTCACCACAGAGGAGGCGAACATGAACCCTCTACAGGCTCTCCTAGCTTTAATAAAGCTATAGAGATCCTTCGTAACTGTGGCCAGATGGGTTTTGGCCGATACCATGAACATGTCCTGGTTCTTGGGGTCACTTGCCATCGTTTCTAGTGTCGTTTGCAACGACATCGTTGCCGCAAGTCTTTCCTTTGTCTCTTGGTTTCTGCACAAGAGAACCTCCGACAGTTTTAGAAGTTCCTCACCAAACTGACGTTCAGCAATATCAACTTCCAGCTTCCCGACTGAGAAGGTAAGGTGTACGTCCTTCCAGTTATCTTGGACCAAGGGCAAGGTCAGAGATAACGGCTTGCACTCCTCCAAGGAGGGGCATGGTTTCCCTGCCTCCTCCGCCTTTAAGGCTGCCTTATATCCCTTTTCCATAAATGGAAAGGCTCTGGTAGGAGAGGCCACAAAGGAGGGAAGCTTCTTACTCAAGGCTGGAACCTTTACGTTCATGAAGCCCCTCTCTTTCATCGAGCACGCTAGTAACGCCTGAGCTTTACTATGGTAAAAAACTATGACCTCCTTCGGCTCCGTCTCCTCCTTTGAGGCTGGCACCTTCCTAAGGCGGACATAGCAGTCCGGGTAGGAATCTTTGTTGGGCCAAAATTCCACTTCTTCCAGGGGAATTGCTCCAAACTTTTCTGATATCACCATCTTTCCGATTGTCATTGGCATGTGTTCGGCATACCTTCAAGGATTGGTATCCGAGCACAAAGGAAGGTCCTTCACGTTGAGTCGCTTCTGGGGCCCACGTGATGCTACAAGTGTACGTATCTCCAGTTTCATTGCAGCTTCCTTCTCCTCATTCTTCTTTTGAATTTGTTGGATCATCTCAACAATAGAAGAAAGAGTCCTTCCCAGTTCATCTGGGATAGCAGACGATGTAGAGGGAACAGCTTGTGGGTCCGGAACCGATGTAAACGACACCTCGTCAATTTCTTCCTCTTCTACTTGAGGAGCCTGGGTCAGCTCCTCCTCCTGACCTTCTCCTAGAAGGTACTTCTCTGTAGAATATGACACCTCCGACATCTTATCGTCCAATTGGATGTCTTGAAGGGCGGCCGAGACTTCAGAATCTATCAGATTCTGGGCAGTTGGTATATCCACCTGAGGCTGAGGAATGACCGCATCAGCCGATACTTTAGGGAAAAGGAATGCCCTCATCTTCTTATGTGGAAGGTAGGGGCCTGAAGTGTTTTTCTGAAAACCCCTCACCCAGGTTCGCAACTTTTCCCTGGCAGCATCCCTTGACTCCGTTGACTTGGGGTCGTCAAAAGCCTCGGTAATCAGGTTAGAACATACTGTACAAACCTGAGGGTCCAAATACTGGAGATCACCTCTGGAGGCTGCGCATGCTGCGTGCCTCCTGCAAAACTGATGTCCACAAAAGTTCTTACTGTGAACATTACAAAACACACACCCGCACTTCGGATGGTCCTCCTGTAAAGAGAAGAAAAATCCATGAGTATCAAGTGAAGGCTTTTCACTTATATTAGAACATGTAGGTTACACAGTAAAGCTAAAAGAAAGAAGGAAAAACACATATTTGTATTTCCTCTCCATCCAATTGCTGTAATCTCCCAAGATATTAAAACTTAGGTTAATTCTATTCTAGAATACCTTATGAAATTTCCTAAACGGAAATTTAAGGAGTAGTTCACACCTTGAAATAAAGTTTTAATATACGGGATAGAATGAATACAGAAAGAACTCACTTTCTGTATATTGTACGGTCTCAGCAAAAGGCTGTACAAGATAACATTAAGTATGAAGAAATAACTTTAGTGTTACCACAAGATCTGTACTGTAGTTTTATCAATGCAGTGTGTACTACACTACAAAAATAGTAACTACTGTACATCGCATGCCGTTGTGCCAGCCGGAATTTACCCCTCTATAGTTCAAAGATATACTACCTTTAAACTAATAGGCGGCAGGTCACTGGTTTGCAAATGTGTGCCGGTCGGCAATCATTGCCGGCCGGCAGCTGAATACACTAATACACGGCTGCCGGCCGCTAATCATAGTGGCCAGCAGATTCGGGATGTGTTCCCACTACCGGCAGGCAAAGATAGCAATACCCATGCCTGCCGGCAGTGGCTAAGAACCAAAGAACCTCCACCGGGCATAGGGGTACAACACACTAGTCAGAGAAACAGAATGGATGTAAGGTTTTAAGGCGGCATTGCCATACGACCTTCCATCCAGAAAGAGTGAACTTATGGGAGGGGAGAATGTAGCATTCAGGCTTCCAAAGAATCCATAGCCTACCGGGCTCTACCGGCATACATGGAAGGGAGACCAAGGGAGATCTGGGGTTCACTCTTCAAAGAAAAAAGGGTCTCCGCCGGCCGACACAGAATGCCAGCCGGCAAAGAGCTGAGCTGGTCCTCCATCCTAACCTACAATAGGTACGTAAGTAGGACTGCGGCCAAAAGAAAATAAAAGAAAGAGAGGTGGGGAAGGGATAATGGTCCTATAGACTTCGTTCTAGCAAGAGACACACTCAGCAGTTAGGGAAGCTCATCCTAACCTAGAGTTGTCTATTAGGGAGGAAGACTTGCAATACTTGCTATCCTCTTCCCAAGCAGAACAAAGTTAGGTGAAGTTATTTCGCCGGGCAACAGAGAAAACTCATTCTCCAGCCCGAGAAAAACAACACAGGACAGTCTGCTAGGCCACTAGAGGAAGGAATCATCTCTTACAGAATCCTTCCGACATGGACTAGGGAAGCAAAGCTTCCTATGTCCGCCCCTACCCTAGAAAAGGAGACTCATTCCCTATGCTAGGAAGAAGCAGACCACAGACTAGAAACTCTGATGTTCTGCCCTAACCCCAAAAAACAGTCACTCTGGTTATCAGGTCAGGACAGACATATCCTAGAATAGTTATACCTGAATTATCATACAGATAGAACCACTAGGATTAAGCCAAAGGCTTACAGAGGGAGAGAGGGATTGAACTTAACTCCCGGAGGAGAAAAGAACAATCGGGGATGTGTGAAAGTATACTACTGTACCTAGATTACTAGACTAGGTAGGGTAAGAATCGATAACTTTTTTGGGCTCAAGCCATGTCGTCGTGATGGAAGTTCCTTAAAGTAGTTCCTAAGGGATATATGTACTACAGTGATATTCTTAGAGAATTTTACCTTTAGGTATCCAGAATTTTAACTCCTTGCGCGAATATCCTTAAAATTTCTCCAAAGGATATACCATAATATCAGCGGACGCATTCTTGACACGCAATCTGCACCCCAAACAGTGTTTTGGCTTCGAGGAGGATGTGGCAAAAGGGAGCCGTCCAAAGGCTCTCCCCGCTCTCGTAATACTATTGGGAATACAACAGCACCATTCCCACAACGGCGGACATCCCTTTTTTTGTAGTGATCACGCTCGGTGATATTTCCATCCCCTGACAGCCAGAAAACCTTTGGGATTAAGGGCAAAAAATGCCCCAAGGTAGAAGAGGAAAATGTTGCGTCGGAATATCCTCCACCTGTGCCGGCTTTAGAGCCATCGATGTCGACATCTTCATCTTCTACCCCTAATTTGGATAATGTGGTACAATTATGTATCCAACTGAAGAATCAAATAGAGAGCTTTCGTAGACAAAACGAAAAGCAGGAAGTAAAACGCAAGATAGATCCTCGTAAAGTTTCTCTTGTTGCTTCCCAGGGGTCAGTCAAACGACCCATGAATCAAGACCTACCAACATGCTCCGTAACCAATTCCTGGAGTTTCACGGAGCATATGCCGATTTCAAATGGCAATCTCTGCATCTCAGAGAAAATAGGTGCTGTTCCTTTGGACAAAATTAAATTTTGGCCAAACTTTTACGCTTTCCCTAATTGTTGGGTTCGACTGAAGTACGAACCAAAGTCAAGAAAAGGAACGAAACCAAAGGAGGTCTTGATTCTCGACCGTGATAAGGCACAGACTATCCTTTCAGGTAGTCTAAGAAAGGTATTCTCACTGAATAACGGACACCCTTCCTTTCTTGCTCCTACTTCAATCTCATTCCCCTTTATGGGGAAGGCATTTACTTCTGTTGCCAAAGTGGTAGAGGCGGGTAAGCCATGTCCCACACTCGATGAGTGCACCCCTTTGTCACCAGCTTTTCATGGACAGGAAAAGGATTGCAAGGAAGTCCATTTGACATTTTCAGTTGGAAAATTAGACAAGGACGTCGCGAGTCGACAATTCAAGGTACGTCTCCCTAAATTGTCTGAGTTGCTCTTCTGTAATGAACAGGAGTCAAAGGAGAGACTTGCAACATCCCTTTCTCTACGAAACTACATGGTGTTGTGTTCAATCTACGAAAGTACCCAAGACATGCTCATGGTCATAGCTAAAATGCATATGGCTATCTTGGTGAAGGACCTTTACGCCTTTATGAAGGCTAGGAATGCATGTAGAGAGTTTGTGTTCGCTGATGCAACAGTAAAACACGAAACAAGGAAGCTAATATCTTCCAACATCTGGGGTAAAGACCTCTTCCCACACGAGGTCACTAAGGAAGTAATTAAGAACGCCACCATGGAGAACATAGGTCTTCTCCAAAAATGGGGCATTCCTTCAAAGAGAAAATCTTCTGTGGTTGTGGGTCCCCAACCTAAAAAGAAGATTGGAAATGCTGGAAATATTCAGGCTGCTCAACAACATCCCACTATTCCAGTGACCACGATGCTACAGGCAGATGGTCAGAAGTCTAAGCCTACTGACTACTCGAAGCATAAAGACGCTTCGGCTAGGAGGAACTTTCCCTCAGGATCGCAGGACCTTCGATCCTTCGGTACAAAGCCTATTCAAGATGAGCCATTGATGGGAAATAGAAATGTCCCTACCATCATTTCCTTACCTTTTCCTACAGTTCAAAACACTCCTGGACGAGTATACCTGAGAGCTATAGAGCATACAGGTAGTAAGAAAACTTTAGCTCATCAAGTTCCAGGGAAGGCTGCTTCGTGTTCACGAGAAGGACTCAAGATATCAATGAGCCATTCTGAACTTGTTGCCACTCAACAAGTTCATAAAAAACAGCAAGTTCTGAATGTTAATCCTTCTGAACATATGGACCCTGTTCCAATTAAGGGTGTTCGTAGTCTTGTCAGACCTGAAAGGTGTCCTTCGGAACCTTCCAGTAAACCGCCCCAACCCCCCCTTCCTCCTATCTAGAATTCATGTTACAGAGAGTAACATTCATCCTAAGGAAGATACGTGTCGGACTCACAGTTTTAAGTATCTTCAAAGGATTGACGAACTTAGTCACGTCAAATTCAAGCCTAGAAATAGTTCAGGTATTAATATACCTGATCAAGAGGCTAGAGTGGGCAACACCCGAAGTGTCCGGCCAATGTGCATTCAAGAGATGACCCGGTTCCTAGGACATCATGGATGCAAGATAGGCTTCTAGAAGTCTCGACTTTCTCTTGCTCAGGGGTTTTGATGTTTAAAAAACCATCGAAGCCCTCAGTCACATCAACTCTCCTCTCCTTTGGAAATTTAAAAGGAGCTCGTGAGGTCTGTCAAGAGACTCAGGTATTCAGTCAGAATACCAAAACGCCAGCAGGAAAAAGCGCTAAACTTTCCCCAGTTGGCTATAGTGACAGACCTGGTGCAAAGGGCACACCGGAAAGATGCGTTGAGAGCTTGGAGAAAACACGCATCAAACGCTTGAAGACATAAAAAAGACTGAGATCGGTCCATCTTTAATCGCTTCTCTAACAGAAATTAGAGCACGAAAGTCCCAAGACTCTGCTGGTCCTTTCATGGGTGGGGAAGCCCCCTCCACACAGATCAGGCTCCCTACGACTGATCTGGGACACCGAAGCGAAAATAAGACGTCACATTCAAACATCTCTCTTAAAGGGGCGGCATCTACCAGCAGTTCATTTACAACTGATCCCCGATGTGACGGTGGATACTCTATTTCCATACAAACCGATAGAGTTGGAATGGTCCATGGGCGCAGACATATTCCCTCCCAGATGGGAACAAGTCCCAGATCTGCAATTCGACCTCTTCATCATGAGCATCTTCAAGAAACTACCTCGCTATATAGCCCCACACGAGGATCCTCTAGTGGGGCTGATAGACTAGATGAGGCTGGTCCTAGCTCTGACCCTAGGTATATTTCCGAAGATTCAAAAATTAACAGCCTTTGTTTTATCACAGAGAACCCAAACCCTTCATCTCATGATTTTCTCACTCTAGCAGTTAGAAAAAAGTTTGGGATCTCAAAAGGCAATATAGAATTCTTAGAAGAATACAAGGCCAAGTCAACTAGAAGACAATATGAGTCTTCCTGGAAAAAGTGGGTTGTGTTTGTCGAAGCAAAAGGACCGAAAGAAATTTCAATGAACTTCTGTCTGTCCTTCTCTGTCCACCTTCATAGCCAAGGTCTGGTGGCCAATACAATAAATACGTGCAAGTCAGCCTTGACTAGACCTCTCCTATATGCCTTTCAAGTCGATCTGGCAAATGAAATCTTTAATAAGATTCCAAAGGCATGTGCTAGGTTTAAGCCCGCGGTACCACCAAAGCCTATCTCTTGGTCTTTGGACAAGGTCTTACATTATGCCTCATCTGTGAACAATGAAGATTGTTCTCTTAAAGATCTAACCCAAAAGTTTATTTTTCTGTTCGCTATCACCTCCGGGGCTAGAGTTAGTGAAATAGTGGCCCTATCCAGAGATGAGGGTCACATTCAGTTCACAGAAGTGGGAGAACTGAATCTATTTCCTGATCCGTCCTTTCTCGCTAAAAACGAGCTACCCACTAAGAGGTGGGGTCCCTGGAGAATCTGCCCTCTGAAGGAAGATATCTCTCTATGTCCTGTAGAGTGTCTAAAGGTCTATCTTCGTAGAACTTCAGACTTCAGGGGAGGACAGCTCTTTGAAGGAGAAACTTTTGGATCAAATTTATCCCTAAAACAACTAAGGGCGAAGCTCACCTACTTTATTCGTAGAGCGGATCCGGACAGTACTCCCGCAGGTCATGATCCGAGAAAGATTGCTTCATCACTTAACTTCTTTCAGTATATGGACTTTGAGCGCCTTCGTTCATACACTGGATGGAAATCATCCAGAGTGTTTTACAAACACTATGCAAAACAAGTGCATGAACTGAAACACTTCGTAGTGGCGGCAGGTAGTGTATTAAAACCTGCCCCCTAATTACTGTAGTAAACAGTTTTTGGTTTGGGACCTCACATGTCCTCGCACATGTAATGGATGAGAATCATCCAGAGTGTTCTACATACACTATGGTAGACAAATCCATGATCTGAAGCAATATGTGGTGACGGCAGGTAGAATATTTAGCCTGCCGTCTAATTCTACAATGAACAGCTAATTGACTGGGACTGTTAATTAAAGTGAGAAGAGGTCACCCTTCTTAGGTGTGACTTCTTTTAATTAAGTGTATGATAACAGTGGCTCTGTTCAAAATCCCAGGTGTGGAATTATACAGATAGCACTAGTGCCGGTGTACGAAGTGCACAGTGCAGATAGAAGTAACCAGTACAGGAATTATGAAGATAAATTGTTTTATAATCTTCTTCAGTCTGAGAGTGGCACTCATCATTTCTTCCTTCAAGAAGGAAATATAATCTCTATACTTGTTACAGGTATAATCCCATTGTCTTACTACATTATTTTTACTGAACATCTTTTAGTCATTTTTTAGTAATAAATGTCTATTAGAATGTAGTGCGTCCACCTTCGCCAGACAATTGTATGTATACATGCTAGAGTTCTTCAACTTACCAAAGTAAGTATCCCTCATATATTTGTATGCATCAAATAATAGATATAAGAGACACTGATGTTATTTTAGCAAATATACTACTATGAGACTATTTGTATATTCAGTGTGTACTTATGTTTGATCATACTATGTATGTTAACCTCAAAATGCCTTTTCTACTGTCTAGAATGACTCTTTCCTTTAGGAGGCAGGAAGCACTAACATTGGTTATGGTTAGTGATGGTGACGAATAACGGTAACGTCCCTTGTCTCATGTGGTCCCCATGACCATAGAAAAGGTTTCTATAAGGTTAAGACACTGATTAAAAATCCACAGATACACTAATGCTCTGGTATGCTTCCATCACGACGACATGGCTTGAGCCCAAAAAACGGATTTTGACCGAAGCGAAAAATCAATTTTTGGGTGATATGGCCATGTCGTCTTGATGGACCCACCCATCTTTTCTAATAGAAAAGTCATGGGAATGGCGCTGTTGTATTCCCAATAGTATTACGAGAGCTGGGAGAGCCTTTAGACGGCTCCCTTTTGCCACATCCTACTCGAAGCCAAAACTTCTATCTGCACTGTGCACTTCGTACACCGGCACTAGTGCTATCTGTATAATTCCACACCTGGGATTTTGAACAGAGCCAGTGTTATCATACACTTAATTAAAAGAAGTCACACCTAAGAAGGGTGACCTCTTCTCACTTTAATTAACAGTCCCAGTCAATTAGCTGTTCATTGTAGAATTAGACGGCAGGCTAAATATTCTACCTGCCGTCACCACATATTGCTTCAGATCATGGATTTGTCTACCATAGTGTATGTAGAACACTCTGGATGATTCTCATCCATTACATGTGCGAGGCCATGTGAGGTCCCAAACCAAAAACTGTTTACTACAGTAATTAGGGGGCAGGTTTTAATACACTACCTGCCGCCACTACGAAGTGTTTCAGTTCATGCACTTGTTTTGCATAGTGTTTGTAAAACACTCTGGATGATTTCCATCCAGTGTATGAACGAAGGCGCTCAAAGTCCATATACTGAAAGAAGTTAAGTGATGAAGCAATCTTTCTCGGATCATGACCTGCGGGAGTACTGTCCGGATCCGCTCTACGAATAAAGTAGGTGAGCTTCGCCCTTAGTTGTTTTAGGGATAAATTTGATCCAAAAGTTTCTCCTTCAAAGAGCTGTCCTCCCCTGAAGTCTGAAGTTCTACGAAGATAGACCTTTAGACACTCTACAGGACATAGAGAGATATCTTCCTTCAGAGGGCAGATTCTCCAGGGACCCCACCTCTTAATGGGTAGCTCGTTTTTAGCGAGAAAGGACGGATCAGGAAATAGATTCAGTTCTCCCACTTCCGTGAACTGAATGGGACCCTCATCTCTGGATAGGGCCACTATTTCACTAACTCTAGCCCCGGAGGTGATAGCGAACAGAAAAATAAACTTTTGGGTTAGATCTTTAAGAGAACAATCTTCATTGTTCACAGATGAGGCATAATGTAAGACCTTGTCCAAAGACCAAGAGATAGGCTTTGGTGGTACCGCGGGCTTAAACCTAGCACATGCCTTTGGAATCTTATTAAAGATTTCATTTGCCAGATCGACTTGAAAGGCATATAGGAGAGGTCTAGTCAAGGCTGACTTGCACGTATTTATTGTATTGGCCACCAGACCTTGGCTATGAAGGTGGACAGAGAAGGACAGACAGAAGTTCATTGAAATTTCTTTCGGTCCTTTTGCTTCGACAAACACAACCCACTTTTTCCAGGAAGACTCATATTGTCTTCTAGTTGACTTGGCCTTGTATTCTTCTAAGAATTCTATATTGCCTTTTGAGATCCCAAACTTTTTTCTAACTGCTAGAGTGAGAAAATCATGAGATGAAGGGTTTGGGTTCTCTGTGATAAAACGAAGGCAGTTAATTTTTGAATCTTTGGAAATATACCTAGGGTCAGAGCTAGGACCAGCCTCATCTAGTCTATCAGCCCCACTAGAGGATCCTCGTGTGGGGCTATATAGCGAGGTAGTTTCTTGAAGATGCTCATGATGAAGAGGTCGAATTGCAGATCTGGGACTTGTTCCCATCTGGGAGGGAATATGTCTGCGCCCATGGACCATTCCAACTCTATCGGTTTGTATGGAAATAGAGTATCCACCGTCACATCGGGGATCAGTTGTAAATGAACTGCTGGTAGATGCCGCCCCTTCAAGAGAGATGTTTGAATGTGACATCTTATTTTCGCTTCGGTGTCCCAGATCAGTCGTAGGGAGCCTGATCTGTGTGGAGGGGGCTTCCCCACCCATGAAAGGACCAGCAGAGTCTTGGGACTTTCGTGCTCTAATTTCTGTTAGAGAAGCGATTAAAGATGGACTGATCTCAGTCTTTTTTATGTCTTCAAGCGTTTGATGCGTGTTTTCTCCAAGCTCTCAACGCATCTTTCCGGTGTGCCCTTTGCACCAGGTCTGTCACTATAGCCAACTGGGGAAAGTTTAGCGCTTTTTCCTGCTGGCGTTTTGGTATTCTGACTGAATACCTGAGTCTCTTGACAGACCTCACGAGCTCCTTTTAAATTTCCAAAGGAGAGGAGAGTTCGTGTGACTGAGGGCTTCGATGGTTTTTTAAACATCGAAACCCCTGAGCAAGAGAAAGTCGAGACTTCTAGAAGCCTATCTTGCATCCATGATGTCCTAGGAACCGGGTCATCTCTTGAATGCACATTGGCCGGACACTTCGGGTGTTGCCCACTCTAGCCTCTTGATCAGGTATATTAATACCTGAACTATTTCTAGGCTTGAATTTGACGTGACTAAGTTCGTCAATCCTTTGAAGATACTTAAAACTGTGAGTCCGACACGTATCTTCCTTAGGATGAATGTTACTCTCTGTAACATGAATTCTAGATAGGAGGAAGGGGGGATTGGGGCGGTTGACTGGAAGGTTCCGAAGGACACCTTTCAGGTCTGGCAAGACTACGAACACCCTTAATTGGAACAGGGTCCATATGTTCAGAAGGATTAACATTCAGAACTTGCTGTTTTTTATGAACTTGTTGAGTGGCAACAAGTTCAGAATGGCTCATTGATATCTTGAGTCCTTCTCGTGAACACGAAGCAGCCTTCCCTGGAACTTGATGAGCTAAAGTTTTCTTACTACCTGTATGCTCTATAGCTCTCAGGTATACTCCTCCAGGAGTGTTTTGAACTGTAGGAAAAGGTAAGGAAATGATGGTAGGGACATTCCTATTTCTCATCAATGGCTCATCTTGAATAGGCTTTGGACCGAAGGATCGAAGGTCCTGCGATCCTGAGGGAAAGTTCCTCCTAGCCGAAGCGTCTTTATGCTTCGAGTAGTCAGTAGGCTTAGACTTCTGACCATCTGCCTGTAGCATCGTGGTCACTGGAATAGTGGGATGTTGTTGAGCAGCCTGAATATTTCCAGCATTTCCAATCTTCTTTTTAGGTTGGGGACCCACAACCACAGAAGATTTTCTCTTTGAAGGAATGCCCCATTTTTGGAGAAGACCTATGTTCTCCATGGTGGCGTTCTTAATTACTTCCTTAGTGACCTCGTGTGGGAAGAGGTCTTTACCCCAGATGTTGGAAGATATTAGCTTCCTTGTTTCGTGTTTTACTGTTGCATCAGCGAACACAAACTCTCTACATGCATTCCTAGCCTTCATAAAGGCGTAAAGGTCCTTCACCAAGATAGCCATATGCATTTTAGCTATGACCATGAGCATGTCTTGGGTACTTTCGTAGATTGAACACAACACCATGTAGTTTCGTAGAGAAAGGGATGTCGCAAGTCTCTCCTTTGACTCCTGTTCATTACAGAAGAGCAACTCAGACAATTTAGGGAGACGTACCTTGAATTGTCGACTCGCGACGTCCTTGTCTAATTTTCCAACTGAAAATGTCAAATGGACTTCCTTGCAATCCTTTTCCTGTCCAGGAAAAGCTGGTGACAAAGGGGTGCACTCATCTAGTGTGGGACATGGCTTACCCGCCTCTACCACTCTGGCAACAGAAGTAAATGCCTTCCCCATAAAGGGGAATGAGATTGAAGTAGGAGCAAGAAAGGAAGGGTGTCCGTTATTCAGTGAGAATACCTTTCTTAGACTACCTGAAAGGATAGTCTGTGCCTTATCACGGTCGAGAATCAAGACCTCCTTTGGTTTCGTTCCTTTTCTTGACTTTGGTTCGTACTTCAGTCGAACCCAACAATTAGGGAAAGCGTAAAAGCTTGGCCACATAATTGTACCACATTATCCAAATTAGGGGTAGAAGATGAAGATGTCGACATCGATGGCTCTAAAGCCGGTACAGGTGGAGGAAATTCCGACGCAACATTTTCCTCTTCTACCTTGGGGCATTTTTTGCCCTTAATCCCAAAGGTTTTCTGGCTGTCAGGGGATGGAAATATCACCGAGCGTGATCACTACAAAAAAAGGGATGTCCGCCGTTGTGGGAATGGTGCTGTTGTATTCCCAATAGTATTACGAGAGCGGGGAGAGCCTTTGGACGGCTCCCTTTTGCCACATCCTCCTCGAAGCCAAAACACTGTTTGGGGTGCAGATTGCGTGTCAAGAATGCGTCCGCTGATATTATGGTATATCCTTTGGAGAAATTTCAAGGATATTCGCGCCAGGAGTTAAAATTCTGGATACCTAAAGGTAAAATTCTCTCGGAATATCACTGTAGTACATATATCCCTTAGGAACTACTTTAAGGAACTTCCATCACGACGACATGGCTTGAGCCCAAAAAAGTAATCGATTCTTACCCTACCTAGTCTAGTAATCTAGGTACAGTAGTATACTTTCACACATCCCCGATTGTTCTTTTCTCCTCCGGGAGTTAAGTTCAATCCCTCTCTCCCTCTGTAAGCCTTTGGCTTAATCCTAGTGGTTCTATCTGTATGATAATTCAGGTATAACTATTCTAGGATATGTCTGTCCTGACCTGATAACCAGAGTGACTGTTTTTTGGGGTTAGGGCAGAACATCAGAGTTTCTAGTCTGTGGTCTGCTTCTTCCTAGCATAGAGAATGAGTCTCCTTTTCTAGGGTAGGGGCGGACATAGGAAGCTTTGCTTCCCTAGTCCATGTCGGAAGGATTCTGTAAGAGATGATTCCTTCCTCTAGTAGCCTAGCAGACTGTCCTGTGTTGTTTTTCTCGGGCTGGAGAATGAGTTTTCTCTGTTGCCCGGCGAAATAACTTCACCTAACTTTGTTCTGCTTGGGAAGAGGATAGCAAGTATTGCAAGTCTTCCTCCCTAATAGACAACTCTAGGTTAGGATGAGCTTCCCTAACTGCTGAGTGTGTCTCTTGCTAGAACGAAGTCTATAGGACCATTATCCCTTCCCCACCTCTCTTTCTTTTATTTTCTTTTGGCCGCAGTCCTACTTACGTACCTATTGTAGGTTAGGATGGAGGACCGGCTCAGCTCTCTTCCGGCTGGCATTATGTGTCGGCCGGCGGAGACCCTTTTTTCTTTGAAGAGTGAACCCCAGATCTCCCTTGGTCTCCCTTCCATGTATGCCGGTAGAGCCCGGTAGGCTATGGATTCTTTGGAAGCCTGAATGCTACATTCTCCCCTTCCATAAGTTCACTCTTTCTGGATGGAAGGTCGTATGGCAATGCCGCCTTAAAACCTTACATCCATTCTGTTTCTCTGACTAGTGTGTTGTACCCCTATGCCCGGTGGAGGTTTTCTGGTTCTTAGCCACTGCCGGCAGGCATGGGTATTGCTATCTTTGCCTGCCGGTAGTGGGAACACATCCCGAATCTGCTGGCCACTATGATTAGCGGCCGGCAGCCGTGTATTAGTGTTTTCAGCTGCCGGCCGGCAATGATTGCCGACCGGCACACATTTGCGAAACAGTGACCTGCCGCCTATTAGTTTAAAGGTAGTATATCTTTGAACTATAGAGGGGTAAATGCCGGCTGGCACAACGGCATGCGATGTACAGTAGTTACTATTTTTGTAGTGTAGTACACACTGCATTGATAAAACTACAGTGCAGAGCTTGTGGTAACACTAAAGTTATTTCTTCATACTTAATGTTATCTTGTACAGCCTTTTGCTGAGACCGTACAATATACAGAAAGTGAGTTCTTTCTGTATTCATTCTATCCCGTATATTAAAACTTTATTTCAAGGTGTGAACTACTCCTTAAATTTCCGTTTAGGAAATTTCATAAGGTATTCTAGAATAGAATTAACCTAAGTTTTAATATCTTGGGAGATTACAGCAATTGGATGGAGAGGAAATACAAATATGTGTTTTTCCTTCTTTCTTTTAGCTTTACTGTGTAACCTACATGTTCTAATATAAGTGAAAAGCCTTCACTTGATACTCATGGATTTTTCTTCTCTTTACAGGAGGACCATCCGAAGTGCGGGTGTGTGTTTTGTAATGTTCACAGTAAGAACTTTTGTGGACATCAGTTTTGCAGGAGGCACGCAGCATGCGCAGCCTCCAGAGGTGATCTCCAGTATTTGGACCCTCAGGTTTGTACAGTATGTTCTAACCTGATTACCGAGGCTTTTGACGACCCCAAGTCAACGGAGTCAAGGGATGCTGCCAGGGAAAAGTTGCGAACCTGGGTGAGGGGTTTTCAGAAAAACACTTCAGGCCCCTACCTTCCACATAAGAAGATGAGGGCATTCCTTTTCCCTAAAGTATCGGCTGATGCGGTCATTCCTCAGCCTCAGGTGGAGATACCAACTGCCCAGAATCTGATAGATTCTGAAGTCTCGGCCGCCCTTCAAGACATCCAATTGGACGATAAGATGTCGGAGGTGTCATATTCTACAGAGAAGTACCTTCTAGGAGAAGGTCAGGAGGAGGAGCTGACCCAGGCTCCTCAAGTAGAAGAGGAAGAAATTGACGAGGTGTCGTTTACATCGGTTCCGGACCCACAAGCTGTTCCCTCTACATCGTCTGCTATCCCAGATGAACTGGGAAGGACTCTTTCTTCTATTGTTGAGATGATCCAACAAATTCAAAAGAAGAATGAGGAGAAGGAAGCTGCAATGAAACTGGAGATACGTACACTTGTAGCATCACGTGGGCCCCAGAAGCGACTCAACGTGAAGGACCTTCCTTTGTGCTCGGATACCAATCCTTGAAGGTATGCCGAACACATGCCAATGACAATCGGAAAGATGGTGATATCAGAAAAGTTTGGAGCAATTCCCCTGGAAGAAGTGGATTTTTGGCCCAACAAAGATTCTTACCCGGACTGCTATGTCCGCCTTAGGAAGGAGCCAGCCTCAAAGGAGGAGACGGAGCCGAAGGAGGTCATAGTTTTTTACCATAGTAAAGCTCAGGCGTTACTAGCGTGCTCGATGAAAGAGAGGGGCTTCATGAACGTAAAGGTTCCAGCCTTGAGTAAGAAGCTTCCCTCCTTTGTGGCCTCTCCTACCAGAGCCTTTCCATTTATGGAAAAGGGATATAAGGCAGCCTTAAAGGCGGAGGAGGCAGGGAAACCATGCCCCTCCTTGGAGGAGTGCAAGCCGTTATCTCTGACCTTGCCCTTGGTCCAAGATAACTGGAAGGACGTACACCTTACCTTCTCAGTCGGGAAGCTGGAAGTTGATATTGCTGAACGTCAGTTTGATGAGGAACTTCTAAAACTGTCGGAGGTTCTCTTGTGCAGAAAGCAAGAGACAAAGGAAAGACTTGCGGCATCGATGTCGTTGCAAACGACACTAGAAACGATGGCAAGTGACCCCAAGAACCAGGACATGTTCATGGTATCGGCCAAAACCCATCTGGCCACAGTTACGAAGGATCTCTATAGCTTTATTAAAGCTAGGAGAGCCTGTAGAGGGTTCATGTTCGCCTCCTCTGTGGTGACGCACGAACCGAGGAAATTGATCTCCTCTCGTATCTGGGGTAAAGACCTCTTTCACAACGAAGTGGTTAAAGAGGTAGTAGACAAGGCTGCCACAGAGAATAGGAACCTTCTCAAAAAGTGGGGCTTAGATCTTAAGAGAAAGTCTTCTCCGGATGAGGGTCCCCAACCCAAGAGGAAGACAAAAAAGCCTATGCCATCCTCTCAGCCGGCTATACCCTACCGACAGCAACAACAACAACAACTCCCTGTGACCGCAGTGCCTCAGATAATGGCACAACCTCCAACCACGTACCAGCTGGTACCTCAACAAGTGGCAACTCAGTCGCCAGTTTTTAACTCAGCTTTCGAAAGGCAGACTTTTTCCTTTCATTCGAAGGCTAGAGGAACAGCCAGAAGTTCTTCTAGACGCCCTTCAAGAGGACGGGGATCCAGGGGAGGACGTGGTCAAGGAGGCAAGGCCTATGGTCCACAACAACAGAAGTGAGATGCTTCTAGTAGGAGGGAGACTACAGCTGTTTAGGGATCGTTGGACCTTCGATCCCTGGGCCCACAGCCTAATAAAGAATGGACTAGGTTGGAGCTGGAGCAGTCCTCCACCCCAATTTCCTCAATTCTCCCAACACTCAACCCCCGTTCTTGAAGAATATGTCCGAGAGCTCTTAGACAAAAGAGTAATCCGGAAAGTTAAGTCCATCAAATTCCAAGAAAGGCTGTTTTGTGTTCCAAAGAAGGACTCAGAAAAACTCAGAGTCATTCTAGACTTGTCGCCATTCAACAAGTTCATAATGAACTACAAGTTCAGAATGCTCACACTTCAACACATAAGGACCCTACTGTCCAAAAGGGCATATACTGTCTCTATAGACTTGTCTGACGCTTATTGGCACGTTCCAATTAATCGTCACCTCTCCTCCTACCTAGGCTTCATGTTACATAGAAAACTTTATGTCTTCAGAGCAGTGCATTTCAGGGTAAACATAGCACCAAGGATTTTCATGAAGCTCGCGAACCCAGCCGTCCATCAATTACGCCTAAAGGGGGTCCAAGTAGTAGCCTACTTGGACGACTGGCTGGTGTGGGCAGCATCCAGGACAGAATGCATGCAAGCTTCTAAGATAGTGATCCAGTTCCTGGAACATCTGGGATTCAAGATCAACACCAAAAAGTCTCGACTTTCTCCAGCTCAAAAATTTCAGTGGTTAGGAATCCAATGGAATTTGGAGTCACATCGACTTTCCATTCTTGGGAAGAAGAGGAAAGAGATAGCAGGATCTGTCAAGAGACTGTTGAAATCCAAACGGATATCAAGACGCGAACAGGAGAGATTGCTGGGCTCTCTACAGTTTGCTTCGATAACAGATCCAGTGCAAAGAGCACAGCTAAAGGATGCAATAGGAGTCTGGAGAAAATAAGCATCAAACACACAAAGAGATCTAATAAGACCACTACCAACTCGACTGCGAACGCTTCTCAAGCCGTGGTCCAATGCCAAGCAATTGAAAAAATCAATACTTCTTCAACCTCCTCCCCCGTCAATAACTATCCACACAGACGCTTCAAAGAAAGGCTGGGGAGGTTACTCTCATCAGAAGAGAGTCCAAGGAGCTTGGTCCAATCTTTTCTAGTCATTTCACATCAACTTTCAAGAAGCCATGGCAGTACTTCTGACACTAAAGAAAGTATCCCTTCACCATTCGACCCACATAAGACTGGTTCTAGACAGCGAGGTGATAGTGAGATGCCTGAATTGACAAGGGTCAAGGTCATCTCAAATCAACCAAGTGATGTTGGCTATATTCCGTTTGGCAGAAAGGAAGATATGGCACCTGTCAGCAGTTCACATTCATGGGTACCGCAATGTGACAGCAGACGCTCTATCCAGGTTTACACCAATAGAGTCAGAATGGTCCCTAGACGCAGGATCGTTCTCCTTCATCTCGAGTCAAGTCCCGGATCTGCAGATAGACCTCTTTGCGACGAAAGACAACAAGAAAATAGATTGATATGTGTCCTCAGACGAGGATCCGCTAGCGGAGGTAGTGGACGCTGTGTCCCTAGACTGGAACAGATGGTCCAGTATTTATCTGTTCGCTCCGCACAACCTCCTTTTGAAGGTCCTTGACAAACTGAGATCCTTCAAAGGGAAGGCGGCAGTAGTGGCCCACAAGTGGCCAAATAGCGTGTGGTTCCCTCTGGCATTGGAAATACGACTAAAATTCATACCGCTACCGGATCCATCCCTGTCTCAGCGAGTACAGAAGTCGACTGTCTTCGCATCATCACAGAAAACCAGGAACCTACCTCTCATGATTTTCTCTCCTTAGTGAAGAGGAAAAAGTGAGCAGTTGACACAATACTATTGTTAAAGCGCCTAGAAGGTTTTGAAGTAAAAATCATATTTCTGTTTGTATTCGCTTTGGGGGCCAGAGTAAGTGCAATGGTGGTTCTCTCTGGAGAGGAAGGCCACGTCCAGTTCTTGGAGGGAGAACTAAATCTATTTCCACACCCAACGTTTCTTACCAAGAACAAGCTACCCACCAACAGTTGGGGTCCCTAGCGAATCTGCCCTCTGAAGGAAGATGCATCTCTATGTCCAGTGGTGTGCCTAAAGGTCTATCTTCATAGAACTTCAGACTTTATGGGAGGACAGCTGTTCAGAGGAGAAACCTCGGGCTCATAGTTATCTATAACTAAGGGCGAAACTCACCTGTGTTATTCGCAAAACGGATCCTGACAGTACACCCGCTAGTCATGATCCGAGAAGAGTTGCTTCTTCCATAAAATTTCTTTATTTATATGGACTTTAAACATCTTTGTTCGTACACCGCCTGGTAGTCATCCAAGGTGTTCTTTATGCACTATGCGAAGCAAGTGGAGCAACTCAAGAAGTCTGTGGTAGCAGCAGGTAGAATCCTTTAACCTTCTGTTTCAAATCTGCGAGGAACAGTGTAATTAATTTAGGACGATTAATTAAGAGGGTGGGTGTGTAGTCACTGTATGTTACTATACACTGAGCGATAGGCCATGAAAGTGTCCTTACGA
>NC_090750.1:220000-235000 GCF_036898095.1 Palaemon carinicauda
CTGTTTCTGGTAATGAAAAGCAATGTTCTTCTTCTGTTGTAATATAGAAATTGTCAAGATAACCGGAAAAAAAATGCTAGCCGTAACTTGGGACAGATATTGTTTATGGGATTAGCATTGTCTCTTGTTGGTGTCGCGCACCATCACACAGTTCACTGTAATGTTGCTTCATTTAACATTACAAGAAGGCTACATGACTGCTGAGTCTTTCCAACTGTAGATAAAAATAATGGTGCTTCAGTTCCAAAATGCCTATATACAAGTTACTATTGACTAGAATGAGCTCGTCTTCAGATATTGGATAGGAAAGCAATCAAGTTGCCGAAATAATAAATGCATTTACCATGCTCTCTACATATGACGGTCCTTATAGGTATAATGTTCATAGATATCAAGTATTTATGATCAATATTATATATTGTATTTACGCACAAAATCTTTCTAAGATTATTAAAAAAAAAATAAAAAAATAATATGTACTAGTGAACCCTGCATTAGTAACCCTAAATTTTTCGTTCACCGTTGGTAACCGGGTACATACACGGTGACCTCAACTTTCGGATCAAATAACTCCCTTTTTATGAAAGATATACAAAAATCTGAAACCTGGATATTGGTCACAAATCATTCCTTAATACTACGTTGGGAGTAAAGGAAAAAAAGAATGATTTTTACTACATTATATAATTATAAAAAAAATGATAAAAATACATACAATATCAAAAAGCCAATAAAATTGTGTACACTTGTCCTGACTTCTTGTGGTGATCTTGTCAATGAAGAAACACCATATCTGTGACTCAGATAGAATAAAATGAAATTAATTTAGTAAAAAAGAAAAGAAGCACAATTAAAATCTTCAATGCAATTACTCCCTAATAATACAAAACAGGTGAGAAATATTAATATGAGCAACTAAAAGCTTCTTAAAAGTTGTCCAAAAAAAAGGGAAATTTCTTCTGAAAGGGCCATTTGCCATAAGATATTTTCTCTATAGCTAACTCAGAGATCAATATAAGAAACCCAAATTATATATTGTAGCCACAGAGGCTAAAAAAAAAAAACACTTTACTACATAGCAACATTATTCACCAATGTTCACTGAAAATCTCATTGACTTTTTTATAAAAATAACTTTAAGATGTATATCAAAAAGTTATATGTAAAATATTAAGATTAGTACCTTGTTCGGTAACATGTTACCCACCTTGTGATCAACGAAAGCATGAGGGGCTGTAATGTATTGAACTAAGGGAAACACATCCTACCTCAACCGATAAACGTCACCAACTGAGCACATGCACCTCTATCTCTCGGTAAAAGCTGAAATAACCCTGCATATCTCGAAAAATGGGGTTATGCACATTTGCCAGGTCCCCGAAAGGGGTCTACAGTACCTTAAAAGGGTTAAATGTCCTAAAGCAGGAAAGAATTTCATAGAAGGAGTGTCTTTATATCCTTTATTGAATTTTACAGCCAACTGTATTTCCAAAATATTTTTTCCCCTACATAAGATTTAATGTAATAAATTTTACAAAAGAAATTACTTTTAAATATCATAATCAAAAAAAGAGACTGATTTTTACCGTTATTAAAGTAATTTGAGTTAAAATTAACTTCTTATTAGTTTCCTTTTGACAACGGTTGGCGATATTCGACTCACAGGTTTCATTGTAAATGGCAAAACCTTCTTAACACATTCTCCTCATTCATTATCCACTTGACAACACTAAAATTACCAAACAATTCTTTTCTCAAGAGGTTAACTGCAGCACTGTAATTGTTCAGTGGCTACTTTTCTCTTGGTAAGGGTAGAAGAGCCTCTTTGGCTATGGTAAGTGTTATGTATTATTGTAATAATGTACTATATTATTTCAAGTGTTGCAGATATTGCGCAACATTGCATCATATTACATGAATAAAACATGTTATGCTTTTTACATAAGTGTAATGATTTGTTTTGGTATTAGGATTCAAACATTTGTTGATTACCTCAAAGATAGGATGTGATTCTTTATAGTTTTGTACTGGAGTAGGATTTAAGTCTTCTCAGAGTGATGCTCTTTTGTTTAGAAATGTTTTGGTTTTGTCAGATTGTGTATGACGCTCCACACACACTTAGGAGTCAGCTGTCACAGAGCAATGTAGCCATAAGATATTAAACTTGTATTTTAAGAATACCAACGTATCATTAAATCCCACCTAGAAAAATTGACGACAAAAGATGGGATCAGCTGAGAAATAATTACTAACAATTCTTGATCTATGTTCCAGGTAATTATTATGGTTAATAGAAACTTCCTATCAAGTCATACTTAAAAATTGACGACAAAAGATCGGATCCGCTGAGAAATAATTACTAACAATTCTTCATCTATGTTCCAGGTAATTATTATGGTTAACAGAAACTTCCTATCAAGTCATACTTAAAAATTGGCGACGCCCAGGAGGACGAACACACGCAGAAGAAACATTGGGCCTTATGTAGAAGGACGGCCAGCACAAGAGAAGGTTCTTTTGCACATGGACGAGAAGAAATTCGCGCAATGAAGATTGTACAAGCAGCTGAACAGGAATTTCGTCAAACAAACAAAAAAAGAAAGGGGGAAATTTAAAGTTGGGTAGGCTACAAAACAGGTAGGAAGTAAACTTGTAACTGCATAACAGTAGCTTAACCTACTGTAGGTAGGAAGGTTAGACTCAAAATGCCTTTTGATATAGAACAACCTGAACGTTTCAGCATCACTACTGAGCCCAATTCTGTTGCAACACGATGGCAACAGTGGTGTGAGGAATTTAGGATTTATTTAGAAGCATTAGGGAACATGAAGGATGCCCAAAAGAAGGCATTATTACTTCATGCAGCAGGTAAGGAAGTTCGGGAAGTGTTTAAGACTTTGCAGCCTACAGATGACACAAGTGAAGCTGCAATTAAGGCTCTTACCACATATTTTGCTCCTCAGGTCAATAAATTTTTTGAAAGATACCAGTTTTCAGCGCAGGCTTATCAGAAAGAAAATGAAAGTTTAGATGCATTTGTGACTAGACTAAAGAATTTAGCCGTTTCATGTGAATTTCTAGAGTTAGAAAATGTTATCATAGATCAAGTGATTGCACATTGCACATCACAAGAGCTAAGAAAAAATTATTGCAAGATAAAGATTTAACATTAGAAAAGGCATTGATAACAGGCAGAGCTTTAGAAATATCAAATAGGCAAAGTAACATAATAGGTAGTTCTACAAGCAATAAAATGGAAAATTCTAAAATTAATACAGTAGGTTCTAAGTAGAAAACCAATGAGAATCAGAGAAGGAATATGTCAAAGCCTAGTCATAGAAAAGTGCCTAACACTAATGTTCATAAATATCAGAATCGGGCTTATACACAGAAACAACAGGAAAAACCCAAGTGTTATAGGTGTGGTAAAACTGATCATCTTGCATACAAAGCAAAGAAATGCCCTGCTACTGGACAAACATGCCAGAATTGCAGAAAGATGGGTCATTTTGCAACTGCTTGTAGATTCCCTAAACAGTACGCAAAGAAAATAAATGCTACAGTTGATACTATTGGTCAAGAAAATAATGTGGAAAATGTCCATGATAATCAGGTTAGGTCAGAAACTGATTTTGCGTTTTGCATTAATTCCGTCAACAAATGTGCAAAGAAACATATGGTAGAAGTAATCATAAATGGTAAACCAATTTTGATGCAAGTTGACACAGCAGCCGATGTATCAATTATGTCTGAGAAAACGACTAAAAGCATTCCTAATTTGTTATTAGAAGGTACTAATAGTAGTTTTGAAGGGTTATAATGGTTTTGATATTCAGGTAATTTGGTGCTTCGAACGTAGAAGTACAGTACAAAGAACAAAAATTAGAGAGAATGCCATTAACAGTAGTAAAAGGTAATGGACAAACTTTGCTAGGTTTAGATTGGCTACAGTATTTGAAGTTAGATTGGCCTAGTATTTTGAAGGTTAGAGGTAGACAAGATGAAAACAAAAAAGAAATATCTATGGATAATATCATATCAGAGTTTCAAGACGTATTTAAAGATAAAATAGGTACAGTAAAGAACACAAAGGCAATTTTAGTTTTGAAACCTGACAGTTCTCCTAGATTTCGTGCTCCCAGACCAGTACCATATACATTGAAAAGTGCAGTTGAAACAGAAATCAGGAGATTAGAAAATGAAGGTTCCTGGGAAAGGGTTACATATTCAGATTGGGCTACGCCATTAGTTCCTATTGTGAAGGAAAGTGGACAGGTTAGTTTATGTGGAGATTACAAAGTAACGTTAAATCCACAACTGCAAGTAGCTCAACATCCCTTACCAAATCCGAAAGACACATTTGCAACAATGTCAGGATGCAGTGTTTTTTTCTAAATTAGATTTAAGACAAGCATTTCAACAGCTTCCCATGGATGACACTTCACAAGAATTATGTACAGTAAATACATCCTTAGGGTTGTTTAGACCAAAGAGATTACCTTATGGAGTTGCAAGTAGTCCACCTATATGGCAACAAACTATGGATAAGATTTTTTCAGGAATGCAAGGAGTATCCATTTTTATAGATGATATTTTAATTGCTGGTAAAGACACAAAAGAACATAGAGAAAGATTGCGAACAGTTCTGAAGAAGTTGAAGGAACATAATATTAGAGTAAATAAGGACAAATGTATTTTAAAAGTTAATTCAGTGGAATACTTGGGTTTTGTAATAAATGGCAAGGGTATTCACAAAACTAAAGAGAAGATTTCGGTGGTACAATCATCAAAAGTGCCAGAAAATGCTAAGGAATTAAAATCATTTCTAGGTTTAGTAACATTTTATGGGAATTTCATTCAGAATTTGTCTACAATTGCACATCCATTGTATAATCTGTTGAATAAGGGGGTAGAATGGAAGTGGACAAAAGAGTGTCAGGAATCTTTTGAAAGAATCAAGCAGGAAATAACATCACCTACATTCTTAGTACATTATTAAATGGATTTACCAGTTGAATTAGTATGTGATGCATCAAACATAGGTTTAGGTGCAGTATTATCTCATGTAATGCCAGATGGAACAGAAAAACCAATTGCATTCACTTCTAGAGTATTGAACAAGGCAGAAAGGAATTACTCTCAAATAGAAAAGGAAGGTTTAGCATTAGTTTATGGAGTTAAAAAATTCCATATGTATCTTTATGGGAGGAAAAAGTTCACACTTGTTACAGATCATAAACCTTTATTAGCAATATTGGGTCCAAAGCAAGTTTACCTACGTTGGTAGCTGCAAGACTACAACGTTGGGCAATTACGTTAACAGCGTACCACTATGATATAGAATACCGTCCAACATCAAACATGGGTAATGCAGATGCTTTATCCAGATTACCCGTAGACAAAGCTCCAAAGGAGTATGATGACAGTGTTCTGTTAATTTCTGTATATGATGTACCAATAACTGCAAAAGATGTAACACACAGTACCAAGAGAGACCCAGTACTTAGTAAGGTTTAGGGACTTATGTGGAAAAGAGGAAAATTGTAAACCGTAAAAGGATATATGGTATGAACTGAGTGTAACACAAGGAATAGTGATGAGAGGTTCAAGGGTAGTTATTCCTAATTCACTGAGAAATAAGGTTTTGTCTGAAATACATGCTGATCACCAAGGTATTGTAAAATCAAAGTCAATTGCGAGAACTTTTGTATGGTGGCCAGGTGTAGATAAAGATGTGGAATCTTATATAAAGAATTGTATGAATTGTGTTATGCAACAGAACAATCCTCAATTTGCTAGAATGCACCCGTGGGAGTTACCTAGGTATCCAGGGCAAAGATTGCATATAGATTTTCCAGGTCCTTTTTTAAGTTACTTGTTTTTTATAGTAGTAGATGCTTACAGTAAGTGGCCAGAAATTATCCCAATGAAGACAACAACGTCTTACGCCACAATAAAAGAGTTAATGCATATTTTTTCAACGCACGGTATTCCAGAAAGAATTGTTACAGATAATGGTCCACAATTTACCTCATAAGAGTTTAAAGAATTTTGTAATGTCAATGGTATAAAACATACATTTTCAGCTACATATCATCCATCTACTAATGGAGAGGCTGAAAGATTTGTCCAAATGTTTAAACACAATATGAAGTGTAGAAAAGCAAATTCAGGTAATATATTTTTGCATGTATCAAAATTTTTATTGTCTTATAGAACAACACTGCACAGCACAACAGGCATGACACCCTCAAATTTGTTGATGGGGAGGAGGATAAGGTGTAAGTTAGATTTGTTGTATCCGAGTTTGCAAAGTGATTTAGAATATAAAGGGTATAAACAAGTAGTAAAGCTTCCTAATGTAAGAAATTTTTTACCTTTGTCTGATGTCATGGTAAGATCGTACAACACTCCAGA
This sequence comes from Palaemon carinicauda, assembly GCF_036898095.1. Lineage (NCBI taxonomy): Eukaryota > Metazoa > Arthropoda > Malacostraca > Decapoda > Palaemonidae > Palaemon > Palaemon carinicauda. Next base: position 226,418 of record NC_090750.1, read on the forward strand.
GAAGTGGATACCAGGAGAGATTGTAAGAGAGATAAGAAATTTACATTATGATGTTCGTGTTGGTGATAATGTTGTAAAACGTCATGTTGATCAATTACAGCCGTTAAACAGAAAGACAGTAGAGCATGTGAATGTTAGAGATGAGAAACTTAAAGAAGTAGTTATATCAAATGAGTCAAATATTAACCAAGATGGTCCAACATCCAATGTAGATTCAGAACCAATTCATGTACCAGTACAAGATGAGGTTAAAGTGCTTCCTAATAGGATTAACAGAGGAAAGCCCCCTGAGAGATTAGATTTATGAAGATTTTTACAATGTCAAGTTAAGCGGGAGGAGACTGTTATGTATTATTGTAATAATGTACTATATTATTTCAATTGTTGCAGGTATTGCGCAACATTGCATCATATTGCATGAATAAAACACGTTATACTTTTTACATAAGTGTAATGATTTGTTTTGATATTAGGATTCAAATATTTGTTGATTACCTCAAAGATAGGATGTGATTCTTTATAGTTTTGTACTGGAGTGGGATTTAAGTCTTCTCAGAGCGATGCTCTTTTGTTTAGAAGTGTTTTGGTTTTGTCAGATTGTGTATGATGCTCCACGCACACTTAGGAGTCAGCTGTCACAGAGCAATGTAGCCATAAGATATTAAACTTGTATTTTGAGAATACCAACGTATCATTAAATCCCACCAAGAAAAATTGACGACAAAAGATGGGATCAGCTAAGAAATAATTACTAACAATTCTTCATCTATGTTCCAGGTAATTATTATGGTTAATAGAAACTTCCTATCAAGTCATACTTAAAAGTAAGCATTTTTTTTTTTAGAAGGACACTCCTAAAGCAAACTATTGATCCCTAGTCTTAGGTAGTGCCATAGCCTCTGTACCATGGTCTTCCATTATCTTGGTTAGAGATCTTTTAGTGTTGTCATTCATGGGTTTACTGATGTGTAGAGTGAGATCAAAGGGTGCGGGTTGAAGAGGTCTGGATGAGTAAGAGTCTGCAGTGACTAGCCATCGGTGAGCAACATCACCCAGGAAGTGGAAATTTTAGGAAATCTGCGTTAGTGACTGACAAAGTGACGTCAGCAACGTGAAACTTCCAGTGATATTTAACACTTCCAAATGATAATATGAAGTTCTCTTAACCCTGGTTGGTATTTCAGATCCATTTGTCGCTAATAGACAGATGCTGGCAGATTCAGACAGACTATATGGCCTTAGCAACCACCCGTGTCTACCAAAAATCGCATGCCCGTGCCTGTAAAAAGAAGGGTATTTTCACAAGGGAGGCCACTGCTAGCAAAGGCTTACTTATACGTTTTTTGCCACTGACAACTGTTCAAACATTCCTTTGCAGCAGCCCCGAATCTGGAATGATAGTAGCATAACCACAGCCTTTAAGGGTAGGCTCCACTTTGTAGAGCTGATTTTTCCAAATTTTTTCATTATTTTTTTCTTTGCTAAAAGTTTTCCTTTGTACAATTCGTCTCCAGCCTCTATAATGCCCCCCATGGTCGTCAAGGCCCCCCTACTTGTATAACATATATCATTGCATGTAGGGCGAAGTGCCATATGTTCACAGTAAAAATTTTTATAGTCTACCTCTCCAAAAATTTTAACTTTAGTAGTAATAATGATTGTGGAAATTCTTTCCACGCTTTATTTTAGTCAACCCCATTATTCCATTTTTTATCTTTTGTTTGTTATTTTCTCTGCTTTATGCATCTCTTTATTCTTTTGTTTCCTTTGTAACCTTCATTATTATACCATTAAATATTCATTGCTGCTAACATGACCATCAATCCCCTGTAATGCTTTACGTTTCATCACCTCATTCCTCTGTAGAAAATTTTCTCTCATTTCCTGAGCTCACGGTGCATTGCTTGACGATGCAACCGACCGTCGACAATTTTTAAGAAAACAGCACTTGGTTACGTTCTGTTCCAAATGCTCTTGAAGCTTTGGATGTTTAACCACAATTGGTTTGTATTTAAGTAACTCTATAATTTACGTTGATCTTAGCTTATTGCTATTTACATCTCAGTACCTATTTATAAGTCTGTTTAGCTAGGATTGTTCTCTGTGTTATTGAACATCACTAAACGCCACTCAATTTTTTTGTATGTATATTAATTTTCATAAGCCAGACAGTAGGATTTCTATATAATTACTTTCCCCTGGAGTTTCAAGAATGATCCTTGTATTTATAAAAAGCACCCTTCAGCGAAACACGTACTCATGAAAATTTGAAGAAGAAGAAGAAGGACTCGACCTGCTTGAACCTGCTTGAACTTGCTCAGCGCCGGGAGGAAGAAGCATGTGAGTGGCCCACTTAAAAACCAGCAAGCGTGGAAGACGGACGTAGATATAGCCTCTTCATCTGAGACGTCGTTGTGGTATAGGCGTCGGTTCGACTACCTGTTGGTCAACCATTTACTAACCAACAGTATGCCTTATTTTGTGCCATTATTCAAATCATAGGCCTAAGAAGACAAAACACGTCAGTGCAAAAGTGAAGATGTACCGTGTTAACAAATTTACAAGATGCTCCAACGTCTACAATCAACCCTCAAGAGCATGAGTAAAAAGTAACGGTGCTCAACCCTGGCCAAGGAACTGTACCCCCTTTTTTCCTAGCCTTTATTTGACGATGTGCACATTTAGCTAGGAAGTCATGTTCAAACTGTCGTGTTTAATCATTCGTGGCGTGTCCATTAACATAAGTTGTGTTCCCGTTCCCCTCTATCAAGTTTGAAATTTATTTCCCGAGAGGAATGTGTTCAAAGTATTGAGTAGAACTATTAGTATTATTTCAGTCACCATTTTTACTTTCATTGGTTGATTAGTCATTTGATTATAGATTTACGATTTAATTGATTTGACCATTTCTTGGCATTTTTTAATTTTTCATATGCCATGCGGTCTTTATTCAAATTTCTATTTGGTAGTTTTGCTGTTTTTTTTCCTGTGTCAGTTAGGTGAAAATTTCTGTTGTACTTTATAGAAATAAACGCCATTTTTAGGTTAAAATTATTAACTTTTTAACTTGACCTTTACATTTTGAAATGACTAAATGAGTTATCACATGAGGTGAGATGACTTTAGGGTAAGTTCATATTTACGTCAATCTAAAGCTATCGGTGTCAATCCTTTATTGTAATGTTCTACGGTATTACCTCCCGGTGGTTCTTAGGATGTTTTGACTTTTACAGTACTGCTCCCCCTAACTCTTTGTGAAACTGTCGTTAACGTAACTGATTCAGTCCAACCACACTTGATTGGCATTTACTATTCTGCGCCCTGGAGTAGCGTCGGAACATCAAGGTGATATCGGTGCTGACAGTCCTGGTATAGAATAATCTTTGGACTTAAACGTGTGTAGGGAAAGCAAACCGTCTTCGTTGCGGTTCTCTAGTTTGTCAAGTGTGAGAGTGTTGGCGCTCTATCCTTCAGGCCCGGGTCTGGAAATCAGAAACGGGGAGGCCTTTCCTGGAATTATTTCCCACAATGATTTAATAATATTTCTGTAAATAATAATTATAGTAGGTATAATATATATCATTACATGTTGGGCAAAGTGCCATATGTTCATAGTAAAAATAAGAAATATCATTAGTAATTGTGTAATTTTTATAGTGTACCTCTCAAAAATTGGTCGAAGTCGTTTTATAATATTAGTTTCATCAAAGAAAACCACTTTAGGGGTTACTATGAGACTATTTCCCATTTTCCTATGTCCTCAGAAAAAAAATTTTTTTTTTTTTTTTTTTTTTTTTCGGGAGAGGGGTGTATTTCTTTGCTTGTCCTGCTTTTATGCCTTAAATAATATATTTTTTAGATGTTTTAGGCTATCAAGTGACATAATAACTACAAACTCTCAGAAGGTTTTGTCCCTAAATTGAGATTTGAATTTTTGGTGATTATTGATTTCTAATTATCGCTCCATCATCGGCGGGGCTTTCACTAAAGTTATTGCTCGTTTTTTTCTTGCTATGTGCTTATTTACTGTTCGATTTTGATAAAACTTTGTGTGCATGTTCCAGGTGGATATACCAACATGCCTACAAACCGAATTTCTATTCAAGACAGTAGTTTTTCACCGATCACCAAATAACCTTTAGTACAATGGGCACTGAATTTCACATTTTTTTTTCATAAAATCATTTATTTTCCCTGTAGGATGATACAACTCACAGAAGATATGCGTTATTATAGTGCTAATAATGCCTGAAAATTTCATTAGCGTGTCTTGATTAGTGTATTTTTGGCAAATATTTTTACGATCGGCACCCCTACAAAGTGGACCTACTTAAGTGGCAATAGAGGTCATTGGTTAGTTCATGAGAGAGTTGTTTTTGGTGGGCAGTTTCATTGCCACTCCACCACGTCATAGAGTGGCCTTCTGTGTCCTACTGCATTCACGTTACCTTCAGTCGATGTTGAATAGTTTTCTTCTTCATCAGGAGGTGAGAAAGTTTTGCTGTTAAGGCGGCTATCAATGACGAGTACTGCTCCTGTAGGTATTTTCTGAGGTAGTTGTACAATACTGGCATGTTCCTTGGTCACAAAGAAAATCGCAGATTTCCAGGTAAAGGTCCTTGGTGATCACTGCAAGAGCCTAATCTGCTTTGGTGCTTGACTGAATCATGCCCTTGATGCGAAATAAGACTTCAGCACGCTAAAACCAGGCTAACACTTATCCGCTGTATAAGGACTGTACCCTCATTAAGGGAACCTGTGTTGAAGAGCAGTCATTAAGGGAACCTATGTTGAAGAGGCAGGGTTGTTAGGTGGTATCTTCAAACTGTTTGGCACAGCTTTGAGGACACAAGGGGATTGAGCGGATAGTCTGTTGGTCACTAATGTGCGAGTGGGCAGTTGTGTTGTAACTAAGAGGCGAGGTGAATGAAATTGAACTGTATTAGATAATCATGAAGTTTATATACAGCGACTTGTGAAGAAGAAAAGTCCCAAAAATTCACATGGTAAACTTTAGGCTATCATGATAACACAGGTTGGTCTATTAACCGTACAAGAAATAGTGAGTGATACGATAAAAAATCAAAACTGTTACTGTGTACGAGCGTGTATGAAACTCATGCAGTACATTTCTATACTAGGGAACATCACTGCATTCACTTTCTGTGAGGTTGTAATGTGTGATTAATGACAAAATGTTACACACGTAACAATGGTGAATAATCAATAAAAACAAAATGACGGGCAAGGGATTACAAGGGAACCACAAAACACAAAAATAATGAAGAAAATATGGGAAATGACAGTAAAACCCAAGAGAGATGAAATAGAATTGGCAGAACTGTCCAAACCAACAAATAAACTAAAAACCCAAGGTCTTCGTAAACGCAATCGGACCAAAATTAAGGAAACATTAAAGAAAGGACGAAGTAGCAAGTTGATGAAAAGAAGATTTTTAACTCGGTGCCAACAGATGTTTGTTTTAAATGATGGAAATGGAAATATTGGCAGCAATAAAGATGGTGTGATAAAAATTGCAGTGGATTTCTTTACAGTGCTATACTTAAGTGATATAAGAAATAAGTTTCCCAATAGAAATAATGAAACATGTAGCCAGAACCAAATGTAACAGTAGGAGAGGTAAAGAAAGATTTAAAAAGCAAAATAAGAGGCAAATCAGAAAGAGAAGATGACCTAACAATTAATTGAATAATAGATGGAGGAGATTTCATAGCAGTAAACCTATCCGAACTTTACACAATATGTCTGCAAAAAAAGCTCCATTCATACATATTGGTAAAACTTTTTCATTATACTAGTTCATAAAAATGGCGATACAAATAAACCTTAAAACATTACCACCCAATAAGTTTTACTCTCCGTAATATATAAAACATTAAGCCAAATAGAAAGACAGCTATAGTATAATTAACCAAGAGATCAGGCAGGCTTCGTAGGTTGGTATCCAATAACTGACCGTAACCTATAGCTTACAGCTAATGGAAAAATGAACAGCGTATGACAAACCACTATGTACGGCATTAATAAACTAAAAGAAAAAAAAATAACAATTAATCTTTTTCACTCTTTTCTGCCTTTCTGTCCAAGTGTCTTTCTTCAGTCTGCTTCCTGTTTTGGCCTCATAATTTTTCTGCTATAAAGTTTTACTGGACTATTTAAATGTATACTCACTGAACTAATCTTGTCGATTGTCCCTAGCTTGCCCTAGTCTCATCAGCTATTTTTTGTCTGCCCTAGTTTCCTCATAGGTCCTTCGTCTGTCCCAGTCTCCTCGTTCGCACATCTGCCTACCATTCCTCTCATTATATTTACCGTCTGAAATCTGTCCCAGTGGACTTTGTCTTTGCGTTGTATATCCAAATCTTTCTGTTTCTCTATAGTTTGTACAATATCTATTTTCCATTTAGGAAAAATGTCTCTGATCATTATGGTGAAGACAACAAAGGAGATTTCCTTCTAATGATTATATTTAACGGCTATGACAGATATTAGCGATTAAAAAGTGAATGTGAGTCTTTCCGGATACATTAAAAAGTCATTTGAAATCGAAGGTTTTCCATAGGCTATATCCATCATTACTCTGTCTCTGGAGTCCATGGCATCAATCATCCTAAATGATGCTTCAACTTATTTTTTTTAGGTATATTTTATTGAGGGACTCTATTATTTCTCTGAACGGTGTTCTTTATTTCCTCACTTACTAGGAAATTAATCACTGACAAGGATTGTATTTTATATTATACAAGCGTTCTATCTTTCAACAATCAGGTTTTTCATTGTTATCTAGTTTATCCTTAACGCAAACACACACACACGTTTTCACAGAAGTTCAATTTTCTTTTGGATTTCCAAGATGAAACATCTTTATTACTAAACTTCATCTATACTTTTCAAAAACTTCAAGGTCAGCCCTTTTCCTATTCAGCAGTGTCTTGACATTTACCTGACAGACAGAAATGCCTGTTTGTGGAATTTGACTCGGTTATAGAATCCCTTAATCTTGCTTATCATTCTAGTATTGACTATTTCTTCACTTCCTTTTTCCTTCGGATGCCAAAAGGATATCTATGTCAGTATAGTTCCGACAAGAAGTTATTGAAATTAAAAATGTCGGTGTCCAATGGAGACATGAAAATTATTGGGTGTAAAATAGAACTAATTCTGTACAACCATATTTGTAGTGGACAATATGGTAACGTCCCTGACTGGTGAACGCCAGACTTGGGTTCGAGTCCCACTTAAAGTCATTAGTGTCTTCGTTCATTACAATCTCGTTTTCCTTATAAGCTAAGGAGGGGGGGGGGGGGGGGTGTTATTTGGGGGAGTCTCAAAGTCTATCTGCTAAGTCATCAGTAGCCATTGCATTGCCTTCCTTGGCCCTAACTTGGATGGAGAGGGTGACTGGGCGTTGATCCCATGTATATATGGTTAGCCTCTAGGGCATTGTCCTACTTGATAGGGCCATGTTACTGTCCCTTGCCTCTGCCATTCATAAGTGACCTTTAAACCTTAGGTTCTCTTGCTGGAAGATACACTCGGGCACGCTGTTCTATTTCTTTTCTCTTCCTCAGTTTTTTTTTTTTTTTGAATTTTTATAGTTTATGTGTGAAAGATCTAACTTACTGTTATTATTATTCTTAAAATATTTAAATTTTCTAATGTTTCATTCTTCCCTTTTACTTCATTTCCTTGTTGTTTTTTTCCTACTTTTCCTTGTTAGGAGCCCTTGGGCTTATATGATCTTGCTTCTCCAACTAGGGTTATATCTTAGCATGTAATAATAATAATAATAATAATAATAATAATAATAATAATAATAATAATAATAATAATAATAATAATAGGAAAAAATTCTATTGTAATGAACTAGAACTTTGATAAGCCATAATTGAAAGCTATTTGGGTTTCTAAAAAACCTAGATTTAGTATGGCATTTCAATCTATGTAACGATATTAGGGCGAAAGGAATATTCCAAGTCCAGTTTAGCAATACACAATATTGAAAGGTTTTTCAAAGTAAATCATTCTATTCAACACACATATATACACAAACGGACATAGGTATTTTTCTTTTTTAATTCTTGATTTCTCTCATTCAACAAATCAGGTTTTATGGTAATTCTAAACTAAATATAATTCATATATTGATCGGGAGTTTTTTTTTTTTTGGAATGATTGATCAAAACATAAAGGATCATTCAATTAAACTTTAATAGTATGAATAGCATCGGATTATTAATGTCCTTGTTCTCTTTTGTGTAACCTTTATCTTTTCCTAATTAAAATGATTGGTGAGCTTTTTATTGAATTGTAACAACGAGGAAAGAAAAATTGTCTTAAAATAAGCCAATTATGAAACACACTACCTCGGGTGGTGGCCTTATTCTAATTAACTTTTGACTTTGAAGTATGACCATGACCTTGGCCCTACTTTTACACTGATTTCACTCTTTAAGTAAGCTTACCAATTATGGAGCGTCTTACGTCCATACTTCTCTAGATTTCAATAAGGAAAAGTCCCTAATCTCGACGGATAGATCGACAACTTGCAGACAGAAATAT
>NC_090750.1:242500-247500 GCF_036898095.1 Palaemon carinicauda
AGGGAATCATATGCCACTAAGATCAGGGCTCTGGGCCTTCTGGTTTTTGATATCTCGGAAACAAACCTGGTTTGAGCCAGTTTGGCCATTAGCGACCTTGACCTTGAGCTACTTGCATTAAAGTAGGGAAATATCTGGGGATTTACCTCTTTATCATTGTCCATAAGGCCCTTAGCCATACAGCTTATACTTTAGGCCTAATGGCAATTTCAAATTTTTACAAATTTTGCCTTTAAAAGCCCCTGTGACCTTGAAAAGTAGGTCAAGGTCTCTTAAACTGGGTCTATGGCATATTCTTACCATAGGCTACCTATGATAATTATTTCAGATTTCTTGTGAAAAAACTCGAGGAGAGAATAATAATACTACCAAAAAACAATAGTAATCCCCAATGGGGAATCCTAATAATAATAATGATAACTAGACTGTGACTGGCTAAAGCCAGTGGTAAAGGATTCCCCTGAAAAATAGGTGTGGAATGCTTTCGTCAATCAGTAAAAGATATTGTGTAATGGTTTATTGGCCTAATGACCCCCTAACTAAATTTTGAGTTATTAACGTTAACAAACTATTCTAAAGCAATTTATCTGTTTAATAGCAGGTATATAGCGGTAAAACATAGGCAAAAATGACTAATATAGAGAAATTGACCTTTGAACTTGAAGACAATGGGCACTTACGAGGTCATGTGAAGGTCACGGGTTAAATATGACCCCCATATTTTGAGAGAGCATGTGAGAATGCGGGGGAGGGGGGGGGGGGGGGCGGGTTGACAACATAACATAACTTTTAGCCCACGTCAAAAAATTTCATGAAATAGCCATATGACATTGAAAATGAGGGTCAAGGTCAAATTTGATTTGGCAGTATTGGCACTTATAAGGTCGTGTGAAGGTTACGGGTTAAATTTGACCCCATATCCTAAAAGAGCATGTGCCAATGGGAGGGGGTAGTCAACAGAACATCATCTTTAGCCTATGTTAATATTTCTCCATGAAATAGCCAAATGACCTTGAAAATGAGGGTCAAGGTCAAATTTGACATTTGATTTGGAGGTTTTATGCATACGTTTGGGGTAGTTTACTATAGCATGCTATGACCAAAAACCAGTATTTCATGGAGAAATTGCCAAGTCACGATTTCTGCAATGTCAAAATTAGTTAAAAATCTATATTAAAAAAAGTAATTAAGCAGTCGCTATAAAAGTTAAGCTAACCTTAGATAAATATATAGGGCATCATATGCCCCTAAGATCAGGTCTCTGGGCCATCCAGATTTTGAGATATCGGAAACAAACCTGGTTTGAGCCGGTTCGGCCATTAGCAACCTTGACCTTGAGCTACTTGCATCAAAGTAGGGTAATATCTGGGGATTTACCTCTGTATCATTGTCCATAAGGCTCTTAGTCATACGGCTTATACTTTAGGCCTAATGGCAATTTCAAATTTTACAAATTTTGCCTTTAAAAGCTCCTGTGACCTTGAAACTAGGTCAAGGTCACTTAAACTGGGTCTATGGCATATTCTTACCATAGGCTACCTATGATAATTATTTCAGATTTCTCGCGATAAAAGAACGCGCAGAAATAATAATAATAATAATAATAATAATAATAATAATAATAATAATAATAATAATAATAATACCAAAAACAATAGTATTCCCCTATGGGGAATAATAATAATAATAATAATAATAATAATAATAATAATAATAATAATAATAATAATAATATTAATAATTTTTTAAGGTCGGAAGCCAAAATCTACAAAACTGATTCAATAAAAACACTCTTATATAAATGTTATTGTGTATGTTCAACTAATCTGGGGTTTCACTATGAAGAAAATATTCTAAAATAATTTCTTATTAAAAATGGGTTCCCTCTGAGCTTCTATTACAACCAAGTAAAGAAGTTTTTAGGTAAAATTTTAAGTCAAAAATTAACAATTCAAACGGCCAGTAAGAAAATGTTATGTCGTATTTCAGTACTATAGTTATGTTTTGGAGAGACTATGAACAGAGCTTATGAGTGTTGTGGGGAAGTGTTTCCCCACATAGATTTAAAACTAATTTTTACTAACAAGCTCTCAGTTGGCTCACTTTTTAAATTTAAGGGTAGTCTACCTACTCCCTTCTGTTCCGGTGTCATATACTCTTTTAAATGTGCACTCCGTAATGATTGCTACACGTGCAACACATCAAGACAGTTTCAGTGTAGGATTTCTGTGCACATGGGGAGATCAGTACAAACAAATATACCTTTAAATAAGAAACCAATTTCAGCTCTTTATGACCACGTATTTAAATCTGGCCATGTCATATCTGGGGAAAATCTCATAATTACAGACAGACATAGTACGCGTCAGCCAACTGCGAATCTTGGAGTCTTTATACATTTTTAAGACAACCCCCAGCTTGAATGGGGGCTCCACATACAAATATGAAGTTGTTAAATTACTTCCCATTATAATAATTCCTATATTTTCCCAATTTAATTTCTTAAAACTTCTGGGCACACTATGGATAATATAGGAGGGATTAGGTCTCTTATGATATGATATCGAAATTTCCCCCATACATTAATGCAAATGTTTGAATTATTCAATTTCTAGCTATTATTTTATCTTTTAGCAAACTTCAAATTCTTTAGATATGAATATTCATTTTTATTCGATAAATAATTCACATTCCAACAATGCGTTTATATGACGGTAAAATAAAAATATAATTTTCTGATTTTATTTACTGTAATGAATGGACAGATGGATAATTAGAAATATATGAACTTTGCTAATGATTTTCCAAAATCTGCAGCCATGATTATCTCATATATAGTTATATTGATTGATAATAAAAAAAGAAAAAAAAAATAATTACCCCGTCAAGCTATGTTTTATTAAAAGATAAGGTCACATATTTTCAGTGTTATTTGATGGAACAGAATTATTATTATTATTATTATTATCATTATTATTATTTTTATTATTATTATTATTATTATTATTATTATTATTATTATTATTATTATTATTATTATTATTATTATTATTTGCTAAGCACCAACTCATGTTTCCTTAAAATGGGATGAAACTAAAAATGTAATTAACTCTCATTATGACACATTAGATGCATATCCCAGGAAATTGCCATGACTTTGTCTTATATATGACCAATCGAATATCAACTCACGTAATGAACATTTAAAAACCTGTCTTTTCATTCCGACATAAGAACAAACATCCATGGTCCCACGGGTTTCCTTTGGTAAGAACTTCAGCATAACGTAACTAGACTCGCTGTCCCTAGAGATGTATAACCAGACCTTATAATGGTCTAGGATCAAAGGACCAGTCGTGTCCAGTTGCTCCGTTGGATCAGAGACAAACGCGCCTTGTGTTAATTTTACTAAACCAAAGAATATTCAGCGTCATCAGAAGCTCATATCAGGAGAGCAGGAGAGGAATGAAGGTTGTTTTCAAATTTGAATAAAAACATTGTTAAAAAGGAATGAAATGCTGTTTTGTTTGTCATCTCTCTCTCTCTCTCTCTCCTCTCTCTCTCTCTCTCTCTCTCCTCTCTCTCTCTCTCTCTCTCTCTCTCTCTCTCTTAAGATTAATCGATTCAAGATACTCCCACGTTATAGTATTTTTTTTTCTTTTGCAAAGAGGTTGCAACACCTTTGTAGCTTATGATTCATTGTATACCGATGAGGCTAAAGGACAGCACATGGAATTAAAAGAGAGGGGTAGTATATGCCCACTGAAAGCAAATTTCATTCTTATTTACAGTTTAGAACATGTTGTTAATGTGAACTCCCCCATCATGTTGTTATTATTATTTTTCTCACCATTCTCTTCTACTTTCCCTAACTTGCTTTTGACATATCCTTCTTTTGTGACACTTGAACATAGTTTCTCTTATTTCCTATTGTGATATTGGCTGAATAATTCTAACAGGTTCCTGGTGGACTGTTCCCAGCATTGGAGAACCAACTTGCTGAATTAGCTCAGATAAAATGGCAGTTTTTGAAGGTTTTAAGAATGATGTTGACACCTGCATTCCTCACAGATGTCTTTCCTGGTGTTGGGAATGATTTGGAGATATGAATTTCCTTCAAACGTTAAAAGTGGCTTTCTTGAAACGTTATTCACTTACAATCCCTATCGATAGTCAGGGAGGTTTACGAATAGTTTTGTCACATGTAATCTTTCGAGATGGTCGACATAAGTTTGAAAATGACTTGATCTTTAAAATTCATAAGATATGCGCTGATGAATTTAGAAATAGAATAATTTGTATTGATTCAAGATAATCGAAGCGAATTCATAGCCCTACTACGTTTTATTAATTGCTTATTGCATTTCTGGGAATGTTCTAGCTATATTCCTGGATCTCAGGTTATAGGTGCTTTGGAAAACTAATGGACAGTGCTACAATACTACCCACGGACTGTTAGACATTCAATGCAGAGTCATTTAACATGTTAGATTTTTGGTAAAACCTAGAGGAATGGGCTATTGTATAGATGCATACTCAAATAAAATTAAAACAAAAAATATGCAAATAACTTGCGGGGTCACCTCTTCAGTGTTAGCTCATATTTGGCTTATTCATAGATGGAGATTACCTAGTCAGGGACCTCCCATCTTTATTTATTATATGATGGTATAAAAAATAATAGAATAGTGGGAATTATTGTGTATTTTTTCCTTTTAATTTTTTCATCTCACCTCAAGCCCAAAATAGTTGACTCGTGACTAGGATCACAATCAACTGTTGAAAAAGAAAAAATCTTTCTCGGTTTCTGGGGAACGCGAACAAAAACTCTTTTTTTCATATATGGTATGGGAAACAGGAGAGAGAGAGAGAGAGAGAGAGAGAGAGAGAGGAGAGAGGAGAGAGAGAGAGAGAGAGAGAGAGAGAGAGAGAGAGAGAGAGAGGTTATTTTCATACCCACCTAATCCGATGATTGCATTTTTATTATATATGTCAATACA
>NC_090750.1:252500-265978 GCF_036898095.1 Palaemon carinicauda
TCTTTCTAGATGGAAGGTTGTACGGCAAGGCCGCCTTATAACCTTACATCCATACTGTTTCTCTTGTTAGTGTATTGTACCCCTAGCCCGGTTACCGGCTTAAGCGGCCAGCACCCGAGTAGGTGGAAGTTCTCTGGTTTGTAATCACTGCTGGCCGGCATGGGTATCGCTACCTTTGCCAGCTGGCGGTAGAAAGACGTCCCGAGATCTGTCGGCCACTACGGTTAGTGGCCGGCAGACGGGTGCTAGTGTTTCCAGTTGCCGACCGGCAGTGATTGCCAGCCGCCACACATTTGCGAACCAGTGTTCTGCCGCCCATTAGTTAAAGGTAACATACCTTTGAACTATGTAAGGGTAAATGCCAGCCGGGACGACAGCATGCGATGTATAGTAGTTACTATATTTGTGGTGTAGTACACACTGCATTGATATAACTACAATATAGAGTTTGTTATAACACTAAAGTTCTTTCAACATACTTAATGTTATCTTGTACAGCCTTTTGAGACCGTACACTATATAGAAAGTGGGTTCTTTCTGTATTCACTCTATACCGTATATTAAAACTTTATTTCAAGGTGTGAGTTACGCCTTAACTTTCCGCTTAGGAAAATTTATAAGGTATTCTAGAATAGAATTAACCTTAGTTTTCATATCTTGGGATGTTACAGCAATTGGCTGGGCAAGAAATACAAGTATGTGTCTTTCCTTCTTTCCTTTCTAGCTTTACTGTATAAGCTACATGTATTAATGATAAGTGAAAAGCCTTCACTTGATACTCATGGATTCTCTTCTCTTTACTGGAGGACCATCCGAATGCGGGAGTTTGTTCTGCAATGTCCACAGTAAGAACTTCTGTGGACATGAGTTATGCAGGAGGCACACAGCATGCGCAGTCTCCAAAGGTGATCTCCGGTATTGGGACCCTCAGATATGTACTATATGTTCCCACCTGATTACCGAGGCATTTGACACCCCTAAGTCGGCGGAGTCAAGGGATGCTGCTAGGGAAAAGTTGCGAACACGGTTGAGGGGTTTTCAGAAAAAACACTTCAGGCCCCTACCTTCCAAACGAGAAGATGAGGGCCTACCTTTTCCCCAAGGCATCGGCTGATGCTGTCATCCCTCAGCCTCATGAGGAGATACCAACCGTCCAGAATCCGGTAGAATCTGAAGTCTCGGCCGCCCTTCAAGACATCCAATTGGACTCTAGGATGTCAGAGGTGTCAGATTATACAGAGAAAGACCTTCTGGGAGAAGGTCAGGAGGAGGAGCTGATCCAGGCTCCAGAAATAGAAGAGGAAGAAATCGACAAGGTGTCGGTTACATCGGTTCCGGCCTCAGAACCTGTTCTCTCTACATTGTCTTCTATCTCAGTATCTGGGAAGGACTCTTTCTTCTATTGTTGAAATGATTTAACAAATACAAAAGAAGAATGATGAAAAGGAAGCTGCTATGAAACTGGATATACGCAGACTCGCAGCATCACGTGGGCCCCAGACGCGACTCAACGTGAAGGATCTTCCTTTGTGCTCGGATACCAATCCTTGGAGGTATGCCGAACACATGCCAATGACAACCGGGATGATTGTTATATCGGAGAAGTTGGGCTCAATTCCCCTGGAAGATGTGGAATTCTGTCCCAACAAAGACTCTTACCCCGACTGTTATGTCCTTAGGAAGGAGCCAGCCTCAAAGGAGGAAACGGAGCCGAAAGAGGTCATAGTCCTTGACCAGAGTAAAGCACAGGCATTACTAGCCAGCTCGATGAAAGAGGGGCTTCACAAACTCAAAGGTGCCAGCTTTGAGTAAGAAGCTTCCCTTCTTTGTGGTCTCTCCAACCAGAGCCTTTGCCTTCATGGAAAAGGGATATAAGGCAGCCTTGAAGGCGGCGGAGGCAGGGAAACCATACCCCTCCCTGGAGGAATGCAAGCAGTTATCCCGGACCTTACCATTGGACCAAAAAGACTGGAAGGACGTTCACCTTACCTCCTCAGTTGGGAAGTTGGAAGCTGATATTGCCGAACGTCAGTTTGGTGAGGAACTTCCAAAGCTGTCGGAGTTTCTCTTGGGCAGAAAGCAAGAGACGAAAGAAAGACTTGCGGTATCGATGTCGTTGCAAACGACATTAGAAACGATGGCATGTGACCCCAAGAAACAGGACATGTTCATGGTAGTGGCCAAAACCCATCTGGCCACAGTTATGAAGGATCTCTATAGCTTTATCAAAGCTAGGAGAGCCTGTAGAGAGTTCGTGTTCGACTCGGCTGCGGTGAGGCACGAACCAAGGAAACTGATCTCCTCTTGCATACGGGGTAAAGACCTCTTTCCCAACGAAGTAGTTAAAGAGGTAGAAGACAAAGCAGCCACGGAGAATAGGAACCTTCTCCAAAAGTGGGGCTTAGACCTTAAGAGAAAGTCTTCTCCTGATGAGGGTCCCCATCCCAAGAAGAAGATAAAAAAGCCTAGGCCATCCTCTCGGCCGGCTAAGCCCTACCGACAGCAACAACAGTAACTTCCTGCGACCGCGGTGCCTCAGATAGTGGCACAACCTCCAACCACGTACCAGTTGGTACCTCAACAAGTGGTTACACAGTCGCCGGTTTTTAACCCAGCGTTTGAAAAGCAGACTTCTTCATTTCACTCAAAAGCTAGAGGAACAGCCAGAGGTTCTTCTGGACGCCCTTCCTAGGGGAAGGGGATTCAGGGGAGGACGTGGTCAAGGACGCAAGGCCTCAGGTCCACAACAGCAGAAGAGAGATGCTTCTAGTAGGAATAAGACTACATCTATTCAGGGATCATTGGACCTTCGATCCCTGGGCCCACAGCCTAATAAAGAATGGACTAGGTTGGAGCTGGAACAGTCCTCCACCTCCATTTCCTCAGTTCTTCCAACACTCTACCCCCGTTCTGGAAGAATATGTCCGAGAACTCTTAGAGAAAAGAGTAATCCGAAAAGTAAAGTCAATCAAGTTCCAAGGAAGGCTGTTTTGTGTTCCAAAGAAGGACTCAGAAAACTCAGTCATTTCTGGACTTGTCGCCGCTCAACAAGTTCGTAGTGAACTACAAGTTCAGGATGCTCACACTTCAACACATAAGGACCCTACTGCACAAAAGGGCATACACCGTCTCCATAGAATTGTCAGACGCCTATTGGCACATTTCAATTAATCATCACCTCTCTTCCTACCTATGGTTCAAGTTACAAAGAAGACTTTACGCCTTCAGGGCCATACCATTCCGGTTAAACATAGCCCCAAGGATTTTCACGGAGCTTGCGAACGCAGCCGTCCATCAATTACTCCTAAAGATGATCCCAGTAGTGGCCTACTTGGACTACTGGCTGGTGTGGGCAGCATCCAGGACAGAATGCATGCAAGCCTCTAAGATAGTGATCCAGTTTCTGGAACACCTGGGATTCAAGATCAACATCAAAAAGTCTCGACTATCTCCAGCTCATAAATTCCATTGGTTGGGAATCAACTGGAATTAGGAGTCACATCAACTTTCCAATCCTAGGAAGAAGAGGAAAGAAATAGCAGGATCTGTCAAGAGACTATTGAAATCCAAACAGATATCAAGACGCAAACAGGAGAGAGTGCTGGTCTCTACAGTTTGCTTCGATAACAGATCCAGTGCTAAGAGCACAGCTAAAGGATGCAACAGGAGTCTGGAAAAAATACGCATGAAACGCGCGAAGAGATCTGATGAGACCACTACCGACTCGACTGCGAAGCTTTGTCCAATCTTTTCAAGTCATTTCACGTCAACTTTCTAGAAGCCATAGCAATACTTCTGACACTAAAAAAAGTTTCTCCTCGCCACTCGACCCACATAAGATTGGTTCTACACAGCGAGGTGATGGTGAGATGCCTGAATCGACAAGGGTCGAGATCGCCTCAAGTCAACCAAGTGATGTTGGTCATATTCCGTTTGGCGGAAAGAAAGAAATGGCACCTGTCAGCAGTTCACATTCAAGCGGTCTGCAACGTGACGGCGGACGCTCTATCCAGGTTCACACTTATAGAGTCAGGATGGTCCTTAGACGCAGGATCATTCTTCTTCATTTTGAGTCAAGTCCCGGAACTACAGATAGACCTCTTTGCGACGAAAGACAACCAGTAAACACATTGTTGTGTGTCCCCGTACGAGGATCCGCTAGCAGAAGCAGTGGACGCTATGTCCCTAGACTGGAACAGATGGTCTAGGATTTACCTGTTCCCTTCGCACAACCTCCTTTTGAAGGTCTTCAACATGAGATCCTTCAAAGTCAAAGCGGCAATAGTGGCCCATAAGTGGCCAAACAGCGTTTGGTTCCTCTGGCATTGGAACTACGACTGAAGTTTGTACTGCTACCGTATCCTACCCTGACTCAGCGAATACAGAAGTCGACTGTCTTTGCTTCATCACAGAAAACCCATAACCTACACCTCATGATTTTCTCTTCCTAACGATGAGAAAAAGCTGCGGGATATCAAGAGACAGTATAGACTTTTTGGAGAAATTTAAGTCCAAATTTACCAGAAAACAGAATGAGTCATCATGGAAGAGTGGATATCTTTTGTCAAGGCGGAGAAAACAAAAGAAATGTTGATAGACTTCTGTTTTTTTTCTTCATTCATCTTCATGAGTAAGGTTTAGCAGCCATCACAATATCAATGTGCAAGTCTGCCTTGACAAGACCGATACTATATACCTTTCAGGTCGACCTTTCTCACGACAATTTTAATAAAACTCCGAAGGTCGGTGCTAAGCTTAGACCTACAGCGCCTCCAAGACCCATTTCATGGGCACTAGATAAGGTTCCTTATTTGCATCAATAATGAATAATGAGGAGTGCGCTTTGAAGGATTTAACTCAAAAAGTTATGCTTCTGTTTGAAGTAGTGGCTCTCTTGAGAGAGGAAGGCCACGTTCAGTTCTTGAAAGGGGGAGAACTGAATGTGTTTCCAGACCCAACGTTTCTTGCCAAAACCAAGCTACCCACCAACAGGTGGGGTCCCTAGAGAATCTGCCCTCTGAAGGAAGATGCATTGGGATGTCCAGTGGAGTGCTAAAGGTCTATCTTCATAGAACTTCAGACTTTACAGGAGGACAGCTGTTCAGAGGGGAAACTTAGGGTTCAAATATATCTCTGAAACAACTAAGGGTGAAACTCACCTATTTTATTCGCAGAGCGGATCCAGACAGTACACCCGCAAGTCATGATCCGAGGAAAGTTGTCTCCTCCATAAAATTTCTTTAATTATATGGACTTTGAACATCTTTGTTCGTACATCGGCTGGTAGTTATCCAAGGTGTTCTTTATGCACTATGCAAAGCAAGTGGAGCAACTCAAGAGGTCTGTAGTAGCAGCAGGTAGAATTTTTAAACCTGCTGTTTAAATCTGTGAGGAACAGTGAAATTAATTTGGGACGATTAATTAAGAGGGTGGGTGTGTAGTCACAGACTGTTACTATACACTGAATCATAGGCCACTAACGTGTCCTGACGAACTGTTCTATTGACTTTGGTGAACTAAAGCATAATACGGACACTTGTGCCAAGCGTTTCTTACGCTAGTGTAAATAAACAGTAATACAGATTGTATCAATATTATTGATAATTCGATTAAAGTGGCAAATCTGTTTCCTTTTAGATGAAACAATATTTTCTGTTTACTGTTTTCTTTATGCTTTAACAGATATCGTCCAATTTTTATGGATTTTATAAATGTTGACTCATATATATGTTTATTAAATTTTTAATAAACTAGTTCATAGTGAACCCTGCATCTTATTCGCCCACACTCATTTTATTAGAAATGAACTGAGCATTAAGTTTAAAAAATGGATGATTTTAACATGGAATGTATTTTAATGTTGTTCCTTTCTTCAAGCAAAAATCCACTCGCTTTAACCCTTCCTTGGGAAGGATTAATGTTGTACCCTAAGGGGATGGTGGTAGAGGTGCAAAATTTGTTCCTATACGGATACAACTGTTATCCAATGGTTTAATAAGAGTAGACACACTGGGGGAGATGTCAGGAATTCATACTAACATTGGTGACTCTTTTACAAACTTTGCTTTATAATGTATAGGGCGAGAACACTATACAAGCTTGTCATTCTGTCATCCATAGTTAATATGTACTCCTCGAGACTTTTTCCAGAGTCTAGTACGACTCTTCCCTGTAAGGGGCAGGAAGCAATAACATAGTTCATGCTTAGATGAAATGATGTATGACGGCAACATCATAGGTCTCTAGGTCCAGACGGACCAGGAAAATACTTTATTGAGAGTACGGCACTGGTTGAGAATCCACAGATACAGTAATGTTCTGGTAAACTTCCATCAGGACGACATGGCCTGAGCCCAAAAAACGGATTTTGAGCGAAGCAAAATATCTATTTTTGGGTAAGGTAGCCATGTCCTCCTGATTGACCCGCCCTTCCTTTTAATTTAAAAAGGGCTTATTGACCCCTCCCTATAATACAGTATTTGTAGCACCTCGTGTATCGCTACAAGGAATAAAGATGGCGCTGCCGTCATCATCATATACACACTCGAAATGGGATAGGAGAGATACCTTATGAACAGCTCTCCTTTCATTCTTGTTTTTAGATTCTTGCCACTGTAACCCCTCGAAGCGTTAATACTGTTCGGGGTGAAGATAGCTATGTGGCGTGTCAAGAATAAGTCCTCTGATGTTATGCGATATCCCTGTTAGATTTATTTAGGGATATTCGCTCCAGGAGTTAGAATTCTGGATACCTTAATGTAAAATTCTCTAGGAATATCACTGTAGTCGAATATACCCTAGGAAGCTACCCTTTAGGAACCTCCATCTGGATGACATGGGTACCTCACCCAAAAATAGATTTTTCGCTTCGCTCAAAATCCGTTATATATCCCTAATATGGCACAAAAAAACGGTGCAGTAAATACTGTAAAGAAAATAATGATACAAGGGGAAGAATAGGGAAAAATTTTTATAGGAAATACAATAAAAAGAAAAAAAAGTGATTAGGAAAAAAGCGGAACTATAAAAAATGGAGTTTCCTAATTTGCAAAAAAAAAAAAAAAATCAATAAAACAACTAACTCTCACTTCATACATATTATGTAATTTGCTTATAAATAAACCAGTTTTCACTTCTTGCTTTTTTTTTCTTTTTCTATAACTAAAATAACTCTCACTTGATGCTCATTTTGTCCTTTGTTTATTATCATTCGTGTAATATTAAATTTTCCAGTAGTCTTTTAGCTATCTAGTATAACTTACATCAGCTATTCTACAACCCATCATGGAAGTTATAAGAAGTAATAAAGGAAAAGAGAAAATTTACTTCCAAGGACACATGCATACAAAGTAAATTGTAAGATCAACTATGAACAGATGGATATGTGTAAAGAGAACTTGTTTCTGTAAAGGTAGTCTGAAAACCAGCCTTGATATGAATGATCTTCAACCTTGCCATTGACAATAACTACGATACTGATTAAGTAGCTATATCAGCACCAAAAAGTCAACCAAGTGATCTTGGCCATATTCCGTTTGGCGGAAAGAAAGAAATGGCACCTGTCAGCAGTTCACATTCTAGCGGTCTGCAACGTGACGGCGGACGCTCTATCCAGGTTCACACTTATAGAGTCAGGATGGTCCTTACACGCAGGATCATTCTCCTTCATCTTGAGTCAAGTCCCGGAACTACAGATAGACCTCTTTGCGACGAAAGACAACCAGTAAACACATTGTTGTGTGTCCCCGTACGAGGATCCGCTAGCGGAAGCAGTTGACGCTATGTCCCTAGACTGGAACAGATGGTCTAGGATTTACCTGTTCCCTTCGCACAACCTCCTTTTGAAGGTCTTCATCATGAGATCCTTTAAAGTCAAAGCGGCAATAGTGGCCCATAAGTGGCCAAACAGCGTTTGGTTCCTCTGGCATTGGAACTACGACTGAAGTTTGTACCGCTACCGTATCCTACCCTGACTCAGCGAATACAGAAGTCGACTGTCTTTGCTTCATCACAGAAAACCCGTAACCTGCACCTCATGATTTTCTCTTCCTAACGATGAGAAAAAGCTGCGGGATATCAAGAGACACTATAGACTTTTTAGAGAAATTTTAGTCCAAATTTACCAAAAAACAATATAAGTCATCATGGAAGAGTGGATATCTTTTGTCAAGGCGGAGAAACCAAAAGAAATCTTGATACACTTCTGTTTTTTTTTCTTCATTCATCTTCAGGAGTAAGGTTTAGCAGCCAACACAATATCATTGCGCAAGTCTGCCTTGACAAGACCGATACCATATACCTTTCAGGTCGACCTTTCTCACGACAATTTTAATAAAACTCCGAAGGTCGGTGCTAAGCTTAGACCTACAGTGCCTCCAAGACCCATTTCATGGGCACTAAATAAGGTTCCTCATTTGCATCAATAATGAATAATGAGGAGTGCGCTTTGAAGGATTGAACTCAAAAAGTTATGCTTCTGTTTGAAGTAGTGGCTCTCTTGAGAGAGGAAGGCCACGTTCAGTTCTTGAAAGGGGGAGAACTGAATGTGTTTCCAGACCCAACGTTTCTTGCCAAAACCAAGCTACCCACCAACAGGTGGGGTCCCTAGAGAATCTGCCCTCTGAAGGAAGATGCATTGGGATGTCCAGTGGAGTGCTAAAGGTCTATCTTCATAGAACTTCAGACTTTACAGGAGGACAGCTGTTCAGAGGGGAAACTTAGGGTTCAAATATATCTCTGAAACAACTAAGGGTGGAACTCACCTATTTTATTCGCAGAGCGGATCCAGACAGTACACCCGCAAGTCATGATCCGAGGAAAGTTGTCTCCTCCATAAAATTTCTTTAATTATATGGACTTTGAACATCTTTGTTCGTACATCGGCTGGTAGTTATCCAAGGTGTTCTTTATGCACTATGCAAAGCAAGTGGAGCAACTCAAGAGGTCTGTAGTAGCAGAAGGTAGAATTTTTAAACCTGCTGTTTAAATCTGTGAGGAACAGTGAAATTAATTTGGGACGATTAATTAAGAGGGTGGGTGTGTAGTCACAGACTGTTACTATACACTGAATCATAGGCCACTAACGTGTCCTGACGAACTGTTCTATTGACTTTGGTGAACTAAAGCATAATACGGACACTTGTGCCAAGCGTTTCTTACGCTAGTGTAAATAAACAGTAATACAGATTGTATCAATATTATTGATAATTCGATTAAAGTGGCAAATCTGTTTCCTTTTAGATGAAACAATATTTTCTGTTTACTGTTTTCTTTATGCTTTAACAGATATCGTCCAATTTTTATGGATTTTATAAATGTTGACTCATATATATGTTTATTAAATTTTTAATAAACTAGTTCATAGTGAACCCTGCGTCTTATTCGCCCACACTCATTTTATTAAAAATGAACTGAGCATTAAGTTTAAAAAATGGATGATTTTAACATGGAATGTATTTTAATATTGTTCCTTTCTTCAAGCAAAAATCCACTCGCTTTAACCCTTCCTTGGGAAGGATTAATGTTGTACCCTAAGGGGATGGTGGTAGAGGTGCAAAATTTGTTCCTATACGGATACAACTGTTATCCAATGGTTTAATAAGAGTAGACACACTGGGGGAGATGTCAGGAATTCATACTAACATTGGTGACTCTTTTACAAACTTTGCTTTATAATGTATAGGGCGAGAACACTATACAAGCTTGTCATTCTGTCATCCATAGTTAATATGTACTCCTCGAGACTTTTTCCAGAGTCTAGTACGACTCTTCCCTGTAAGGGGCAGGAAGCAATAACATAGTTCATGCTTAGATGAAATGATGTATGACGGCAACATCATAGGTCTCTAGGTCCAGACGGACCAGGAAAATACTTTATTGAGAGTACGGCACTGGTTGAGAATCCACAGATACAGTAATGTTCTGGTAAACTTCCATCAGGACGACATGGCCTGAGCCCAAAAAACGGATTTTGAGCGAAGCAAAATATCTATTTTTGGGTAAGGTAGCCATGTCCTCCTGATTGACCCGCCCTTCCTTTTAATTTAAAAAGGGCTTATTGACCCCTCCCTATAATACAGTATTTGTAGCACCTCGTGTATCGCTACAAGGAATAAAGATGGCGCTGCCGTCATCATCATATACACACTCGAAATGGGATAGGAGAGATACCTTATGAACAGCTCTCCTTTCATTCTTGTTTTTAGATTCTTGCCACTGTAACCCCTCGAAGCGTTAATACTGTTCGGGGTGAAGATAGCTATGTGGCGTGTCAAGAATAAGAATAAGTCCTCTGATGTTATGCGATATCCCTGTTAGATTTATTTAGGGATATTCGCTCCAGGAGTTAGAATTCTGGATACCTTAATGTAAAATTCTCTAGGAATATCACTGTAGTCAAATATACCCTAGGAAGCTACCCTTTAGGAACCTCCATCTGGATGACATGGGTACCTCACCCAAAAATAGATTTTTCGCTTCGCTCAAAATCCGTTATATATCCCTAATATGGCACAAAAAAACGGTGCAGTAAATACTGTAAAGAAAATAATGGTACAAGGGGAAGAATAGGGAAAAATTTTTATAGGAAATACAATAAAAAGAAAAAAAAGTGATTAGGAAAAAAGCGGAACTATAAAAAATGGAGTTTCCAAATTTGCAAAAAAAAAAAAAAAATCAATAAAACAACTAACTCTCACTTCATACATATTATGTAATTTGCTTATAAATAAACCAGTTTTCACTTCTTGCTTTTTTTTTCTTTTTCTATAACTAAAATAACTCTCACTTGATGCTCATTTTGTCCTTTGTTTATTATCATTCGTGTAATATTAAATTTTCCAGTAGTCTTTTAGCTATCTAGTATAACTTACATCAGCTATTCTACAACCCATCATGGAAGTTATAAGAAGTAATAAAGGAAAAGAGAAAATTTACTTCCAAGGACACATGCATACAAAGTAAATTGTAAGATCAACTATGAACAAATGGATATGTGTAAAGAGAACTTGTTTCTGTAAAGGTAGTCTGAAAACCAGCCTTGATATGAATGATCTTCAACCTTGCCATTGACAATAACTACGATACTGATTAAGTAGCTATATCAGCACCAAAAAGTCAACCAAGTGATGTTGGCCATATTCCGTTTGGCGGAAAGAAAGAAATGGCACCTGTCAGCAGTTCACATTCTAGCGGTCTGCAACGTGACGGCGGACGCTCTATCCAGGTTCACACTTATAGAGTCAGGATGGTCCTTACACGCAGGATCATTCTCCTTCATCTTGAGTCAAGTCCCGGAACTACAGATAGACCTCTTTGCGACGAAAGACAACCAGTAAACACATTGTTGTGTGTCCCCGTACGAGGATCCGCTAGCGGAAGCAGTTGACGCTATGTCCCTAGACTGGAACAGATGGTCTAGGATTTACCTGTTCCCTTCGCACAACCTCCTTTTGAAGGTCTTCAACATGAGATCCTTTAAAGTCAAAGCGGCAATAGTGGCCCATAAGTGGCCAAACAGCGTTTGGTTCCTCTGGCATTGGAACTACGACTGAAGTTTGTACCGCTAGCGTATCCTACCCTGACTCAGCGAATACAGAAGTCGACTGTCTTTGCTTCATCACAGAAAACCCGTAACCTGCACCTCATGATTTTCTCTTCCTAACGATGAGAAAAAGCTGCGGGATATCAAGAGACACTATAGACTTTTTAGAGAAATTTTAGTCCAAATTTACCAGAAAACAATATAAGTCATCATGGAAGAGTGGATATCTTTTGTCAAGGCGGAGAAACCAAAAGAAATCTTGATACACTTCTGTTTTTTTTTCTTCATTCATCTTCAGGAGTAAGGTTTAGCAGCCAACACAATATCATTGTGCAAGTCTGCCTTGACAAGACCGATACCATATACCTTTCAGGTCGACCTTTCTCACGACAATTTTAATAAAACTCCGAAGGTCGGTGCTAAGCTTAGACCTACAGTGCCTCCAAGACCCATTTCATGGGCACTAAATAAGGTTCCTCATTTGCATCAATAATGAATAATGAGGAGTGCGCTTTGAAGGATTGAACTCAAAAAGTTATGCTTCTGTTTGAAGTAGTGGCTCTCTTGAGAGAGGAAGGCCACGTTCAGTTCTTGAAAGGGGGAGAACTGAATGTGTTTCCAGACCCAACGTTTCTTGCCAAAACCAAGCTACCCACCAACAGGTGGGGTCCCTAGAGAATCTGCCCTCTGAAGGAAGATGCATTGGGATGTCCAGTGGAGTGCTAAAGGTCTATCTTCATAGAACTTCAGACTTTACAGGAGGACAGCTGTTCAGAGGGGAAACTTAGGGTTCAAATATATCTCTGAAACAACTAAGGGTGAAACTCACCTATTTTATTCGCAGAGCGGATCCAGACAGTACACCCGCAAGTCATGATCCGAGGAAAGTTGTCTCCTCCATAAAATGTCTTTAATTATATGGACTTTGAACATCTTTGTTCGTACATCGGCTGGTAGTTATCCAAGGTGTTCTTTATGCACTATGCAAAGCAAGTGGAGCAACTCAAGAGGTCTGTGGTAGCAGCAGGTAGAATTTTTAAACCTGCTGTTTATATCTGTTAGGAACAGTGAAATTAATTTGGGACGATTAATTAAGAGGGTGGGTGTGTAGTCACAGACTGTTACTACACACTGAATCATAGGCCACTAACGTGTCCTTACGAACTGTTTTATTGACTTTGGTGAACTAAAGCATAATACGGACACTTGTGCCAAGCGTTTCTTACGCTAGTGTAAATAAACAGTAATACAGATTGTATCAATATTATTGATAATTCGATTAAAGTGGCAAATCTGTTTCCTTTTAGATGAAACAATATTTTCTGTTTACTGTTTTTTTATGCTTTAACAGATATCGTCCAATTTTTATGGATTTTATAAATGTTGACTCATATATATGTTTATTAAATTTTTAATAAACTAGTTCATAGTGAACCCTGCGTCTTATTCGCCCACACTCATTTTATTAGAAATGAACTGAGCATTAAGTTTAAAAAATGGATGATTTTAACATGGAATGTATTTTAATATTGTTCCTTTCTTCAAGCAAAAATCCACTCGCTTTAACCCTTCCTTGGGAAGGATTAATGTTGTACCCTAAGGGGATGGTGGTAGAGGTGCAAAATTTGTCCCTATACGGATACAACTGTTATCCAATGGTTTAATAAGAGTAGACACACTGGGGGAGATGTCAGGAATTCATACTGACATTGGTGACTCTTTTACAAACTTTGCTTTATAATGTATAGGGCGAGAACACTATACAAGCTTGTCATTCTGTCATCCATAGTTAATATGTACTCCTCGAGACTTTTTCCAGAGTCTAGTACGACTCTTCCCTGTAGGGGGCAGGAAGCAATAACATAGTTCATGCTTAGATGAAATGATGTATGACGGTAACATCATAGGTCTCTAGGTCTAGACGGACCAGGAAAAT
>NC_090750.1:266001-268501 GCF_036898095.1 Palaemon carinicauda
CGATATTGTACCAACCGTGTGTCACACAATTGTACATAATTCCTTTTGTATATATTATGCTTGTATCTGCGCTCTTCCCTCGCACTAAAACGAACATGAAAATTCACGTCTCCGGTTTTCCTCTGTGACATTGTCTGTCTTGTAAACTTGTTATGTCCTGTTGCCTTGAGGTTTTGTATATAAAGGAGAGTGTTCTATAATATTATAACTCAGTTGATTGGATCCTGCCTTTGAGTTCACAACCTTCTCTCGGCCCGTCACATTGGTGACCCCGGAAGTCGACTCGCTACCACCGCCTTCCACCGCCAGCCCCTCGCCCCTTCATCGTTGGTAGTACTATGGCGGACTCTACGGCAGTTGGTGCTGCGGCCGCTCCATTCAAACTTTCATCGTTTGCCAGCGGAGAGGCGTTTGCTTGGTTTCAGCGCACAAAAGTCCAGTTTCGTATCAGGGGCGTGACTCGCTCAACCACCAAAGCGGATTATGTTCTTGCGGCGATACCCGAGGACACCTTCCCAGAAATATCCGACTGGCTTTGTGAACAAAGAGACACCCCAATAGCGTATGACGCCCTCAAAACATACTTTCTGCAGCAGTACTCGCCGTCACCAGCCGCCCGTATAGCAAAGCTTTTTCAGCTCTCGCAACAACATTTGGGGAACCAAAGGGCTTCGCTTGCCCTCAGGGAAATGACCAGTATCGCTCGCCTTCAACCTGCCGCAGACGGCTCTCCTCGGGAGGTGAACGTACTTCGTGCCCTTTGGATAAGACGTTTACCCGAACCTGTACGCGCTGCCATACCCGATGTCGATAGTTTACCCATAAAGGACTTGATGACCAAAGCCGACGCCCTTATGGACAGCCACTTCAAGACCTCCATCAACGCCTCCACCCCTGACGATGAGGATACCTATTCAACGTCAACCGAAGCTGACATGAATGCCGTAGGATATACACGCCTACCCCGTGACGTGCTGAAGCGGCGACAAAGCCGCCCACCAATCGCTCGCGCCTCAATGAACGACTTCTACAGCCACTTACTACCTCCCATCCGCCGCAGTTTTGCTACTACCACTTCAGATTCGGGTCAACCGCAAAGAAAAGTGCCAAGGATTGTCAGTGGCCAAAAAACGTGTAAGTAGGCCATCGCTTGTGGCGGTGGCCTCCCGTGTTTCTAATCTTTTCTTTTTACAGGATGCAGGAACGGGCGTGCGATTTTTGGTAGACACGGGTGCTTGTCGTTCTCTTTTGCCAAGGAAACTCTTCAAGGCACGACGTAGTCTGTCTACATCTGCCGACGTCCCCTTGGTAGCTGCCAACGGATCCGCGATACCCACCTACGGTTACGAGAACCTCACATTATCGTTCGGAAACGGTAAATTTAATTGGAAGTTTTTCGTTGCTGACGTCACAATGCCAATCCTCGGTGCGGATTTCCTCTCTTATTTCCACCTTCTGGTAGATGTCGCCCACCGACGATTGGTCAACGCAGACTCGTACTTGTCGACACCTCTTCAACCCGCCCCCTCTAACCTCGCTCTCCACATCAGCGCACCCACGGATGCCTACGCCTACCTCCTCACGTCGTCCCCGGAAGTTTTCCGTCCAGAACTTCGCCAAACGCCCACGGTTCCTGCCAAGCACGGTATTTATCACCATATCAAGACGTCTGGCACCGGAACGATTGGCAGCCGCCAAACAGACGTTCGCCGAAATGGAGGAAAAGGGCCTCTGCCAAAAGGCCTCCAGCCCATGATCGTCACCCTTATACATCGTTCTGAAGAAAGACGGCTCCCTCCGTCCGTGCGGGGATTACAGGCGCCTGGACATGCAAACAGAACCGGATCACTACCCCCTCCCAAACATTGCTGACGTGACCTCCTACCTGCACAAAGCGAAGGTTTTCTCTACGCTCGACCTCCTGAAGGGGTATTATCAGGTGCCTATGAACCCAGAAGACATCCCCAAGACCGCCATCACCACTCCGTTTGGTACATACACCTTCAATTACTCCTGTTTTGGCCTTCGTAATGCTGTGGCAACGTTTCAACGTCTCATGGATGGCATCTTAGAGGACCTCCCTTTCTGTGTATGTTATGTGGACGACATACTTGTGTTCTCCTCCTCAAAAGAGGAACACCTCCGTCACCTGCGCATCGTGCTCGACCACCTGCAACAAAACGGCCTTGTAGTCCGGTACGACAAGTGTACCTTTGGCGCCAACGAAGTGTTGTTCTTAGGGCACCGTATCACTCGTGAAGGAGTCCATCCCCTCCCTGAGAAGGTAGCAGCCGTTCAGAACTTCCCCGCGCCCTCGACCGTCAAAGCTCTGCAGGAATTCTTGGGCATGATCAACTATTATCACCGTTTTCTGCCAGCCATTGCCGCCACTCTTGCTCCCCTCTACGCCTCCCTCAAGTGCAAGCCAAAGGACCTGAAGTGGGGTCCCCTTCAAGAAGCAGCCTTCTGCAATGCAAAGAAGGCCCTATCAACTGCTGCG
>NC_090750.1:278501-303501 GCF_036898095.1 Palaemon carinicauda
TCTAGAAAACCGAATGCCTCAGGGGGCCATACTAAGATCTTTCCTTTTCAACCTACTTATGGAAAATCTAGCAACTTTATAAATCAAAAAAGGAGTGGAAATTTTCATATACGCCACTGACATATGTATCATCTGCCCAAATAAAGCACACTCAGGCAAGGGCACCCAAAAGGCAGTGCATATAATCCAGGCCAAATTCAAAGATCTTGGCCTAAAAATAAACACTAACAAGACCAAAGCCATGGCCATCAGATACCCAGAAGAGCCTCAGAATTTCACTTTCATGGGCGAACCCATGAAATGGGTAAATCAATTCATGTATCTAGGAGTAATCATCAAAAAAACTCTATAACCTGCCAACGAAGTAACTCACCTCAGAGAGAAAAAAAAATGGCCCTCAGCTATGATACAAATGACCTCCCTCAAACAAAGAGTATCATACAGCCTCCTACGACTGTTTCACTTTCAAGAAATTTGATCTCACATCGACTATGCAGCATCTATGCTTACCTTGCTGAGTAAAACTTAAAAAGATTTCGTATGAGTGGTACAATACTATGGCATAAGACTCATTAGCGACTCTCCAATGTGGACCAGACTCTGCTTGTTGAGAGCAGAAACTAGCTTAATTTTCCTTTCAGCTAGGATTGACATCAGAAACCGCAGTATTATACTCAGGTCAATTAAAGGAAACAGAGACTGCCCTCTGAACAACGGACTTAAAAGACATCTCCCTTTGGTGGGAGAGATTGATTAGCCAAAGACACATGCAAAGAGACTAATGGACACACTTAGAAGACTGCAAATGCAAAATGTAGCAACAAATGCATGATGGCAACATAACAACTGCCCTGTGGTCTCCTGACCAAATCCAGCACAACTTCACTATCCTTCCAGCAGCAAGCAAAGCTCTCTGCACGAAAAAGCAACGCACAGCAGTAGCCAAAAAATGCAGTCAGCAACATCTGTGCCCCCAACATCGATTATACTGATGGATCACTTGATCATGATATTTCTGAAGAAGTCGTTTCTCCATCAGGCTACAGAAAAAAAAATTAGAGGCTTTCAAGCCACACCTCCACGTTACAAACCGAGCTAAAGGAGATTGCCAAAGCCCTAGAATACTCAGCCAGTCTAAATGGAGGAAACGCAACAATCCACACAGACTCGGGACTAGCCATTCTGGCTCTCAGCAACCAGGAACCCACTGAAAATGTTTACCTGATCACAACAATACAGTACCTAGCCTTAGCTCACCAAAGCTACAGCAGGGAAATAATCCTAAATTGGATCCCAAGTCACACTGAAATCACTGGCAATGACGAGTCCGATCACCAAGCCAAATCTCCCCTAATGTGCCAGACATTCAGTATCTTACTACAACCTTCACTCAAAACCATCAAGAATCGAAAGACAGCCTTTTGCAACTTGCAAAGACTAGCCAATTAAGGCGAGCCTTCCTTGATGGATCCAGATCAGCCAAACGGTACATCGAAAAAACAAACCTAATCCCGTATCTACTTGCAAGAAATATCCCCCGCGAAGTTGCAGTCCTTTTTTGCGGACTGCAACTGGGATATCTGTGTAATTGGCAAATTATCATTGATAACGATGATGACCCAGCAGCACAACAGAGACCTAAAAGACTGTGCAACAACTTTCAGCAACTAACTGACGAACTTCTGCACTACTACCTATTGAATTGTCAAGAAACGAGCCAATTATGATAGGATTTCAACCCCAACATTCTTGTAACAATGACAGCAATTGTAAAACACATTATTGCTAATGTTGATACATTCTCAGCCTTGCTCCACAGCTACCCTCTCTTTATATAACGTAATACCAGCAGTAGTTTTAATTTAAGTACCCTAACTTAAAATATGCTTAACCTCGTTTTAGGTCCTCTCCCAGTTGCAATCTCCCTTCTCTCTTTATTGAAGTTACAGAAATCCCCCACAACTAAACGTTAAATCTGAGAGCACGTAAACGTCTCAATGACCCTAATAAATAAACAAAATTTTATTATAATTTTTGTCATAGTATTTTCACTCACATCCAATTTCTCATTTTCGGCTCTCCTACTTAGCAGAGACTTTATACTTTTGCTCATCCTAAAAACTTAAGCTAAGGATACTAAGGAAGTTTTTACTTCCTTTATTCCAATATCTCTAACTAAACCTGACCAAACTCCTTCCCGAGCCCTTCTACTTATCGGGACTTACTGCTGTACCAAGTTGGCTCTTTGTGGGAGGATACCACATCTTCTCAGTAACCTTCTTCCTTTTCTTTGACCAAAAAGAAGTTAGGTAGCCTCTAAAGGAAGAAAAGAAAGGTGCTGATCATCCTTGAACAACATCCAATCACAAAGCACCTACGAATAAAAGTTGCTGATCATCCTTAACCCACATCCTATCTCAAGCAACCTACAAAAAAAAGTTGCTGATTACCTCGTAGCCTAAATCACCTATAAGACGCCCCCACCCCCCCACCCCCCCCCCCAAAAAAAAAAAAAACAAGGGCTGCAAGTGCGCAAGAGCCCGTGTCTTGCCATAAGGGCAAGGCAATCTACAACAACAACAATAACAAGGGCATTAGAATTGCTGAAGTAATCCTTAGAAAGAGCTCCACACAGAATGTACCAATAATTTGCCTTAGGGGTATTGAAATGATAGAAAGAATGGGAATCGTATATTAATGACTATACGCCTAAACAACATTTCGTAACAACATAACCAAACCTTTTCTATTTGAGTGGCCTTGAAAGGCCACGTAACACCTACTTTGAAAGCTCAGGTTATATTATGTGTAATATCGGGCTGGATAACAACGTAATATTAGCATTTTTATTTTCTTAAAAAATTGATTTTTTCACAAAATTTGTCCTTTAATATTGAGTTCAGGGTCAAAGTCATCCATAATGCAAAGTTTATCTTATCACATTATCATCTACATTCCCACCAAATTTGGTTCAAACTGGACCAGTAGTTTTTGATTTAGCATTTTCAACCATGTGGAAACCATTATTGATTTTCTTTCTCAGAAACTACTTAACAGAATCAGATCAGACTTACACCTGCACTAGACCATGGCCCAAGGTATCTCCTGCAGTTGATGAGACGGTTCTAGAGATCTTGAAGATCAATAGTTTTTTATGAGTTTTGCTTTATGCATAGAGGGCGCTGTATGAACCTACACGATTTTCTTGATTTATACTTCTCCCATAGAGGTCATGCCACTAGTCAAGTTTGAATGCAAATGCTTAAAAAATGGCTGAGGTATTAGCGATAAAAAATCTGGAGATGAAAAATAATAAGAAAAATATAAGTAATAATAATCAAACTGCACCTCTGTGGAGTTATAATAATAATAATAATAATAATAATAATAATAATAATAATAATAATAATAATAATAATAATAATCTCTAAGATCTGCTGAAAGTAACTAGATTTTGCTTTGGCAGAATATGATTAATCCTCTATATTTCCTTCAAAAGGAAATTATTTTGTTTGGTCAGTAATAGCTCAAGTGAATATGTCCTTGAAAAATCAAACGTGAATGCGGTTTTCTCTCATTTATGACAGCAACTTCTCAATTGAAACAATAATTTGAAACAAAAAATTTATTGATTCCATAATTATTTTTTTTCAGATCAGTGAATATAAAATCGATGAAATATTATTTTCCTCTCCTAAGAGAAGTAGGAGTTTTTACCGATTCCCTAACCTCATATACATTCAGAAATCCATTACAAATTTCTTAAGAAAAGTACAACTGACATAAACATTTTATTATGTTCTAACACCCAAATAAAAATATGGTCACTAGTGAATTATTTTAAATGATTTACAACGACAATCAACGTAGCCAACAAACTTCATACAAAAATTACTAAAATGAATGACCCAACTAAACACTCATAGGGTATTCTCAACGGTCGTAATAAAACTGCAATAAATTACATAATTTTAACGTAGCTTTAGCTAGTTAAAAAAGGGTTTCAACAGATCTGGGTGCATCTAAAAGAGGCATCATGAATTGGAAGCGTACATGCGGAACCTTGGCCAATTCATGAAATGGCGTTCGATATCAGTTTTACTGATATTTGAATTTTAATTCACAACTATCTTTGTTCTACAGCCAAGGGGTATCAAAGTGATACATATAAAAATAAAAAAGTTTGTGGACATATTAAAAATAATTTAAACCCTTAATGGTCAAGAAATATAGTCATGATAATTATATGTTTTAAAATATACCTCGTGAAATTTTACAATTATTAAAATTTATATTTGTTTGAAATTTTTCATATATATATATATATATATATATACACATACACATACACACACACACACACATATATATATATATATATATATATGCACATACACATACATACACACACACACACACACACATATATATATATATATATATATGTAACGGTGCCGAGAGAAGGTTGTGAACTCAAAAGCAGGGTGCAATCAACTGAGTTAATTTATTATGGAAAACTCTCCTTTATATACAAAACCTCAAGGCAACAGGAAATAACATGTTTGAGAAAATGACAATGTTACATAGGCGACACGCAGACATGTTTATTCTGGTTCTTTTTAGTGCGAGGGAAGAGCGAATATAGAAGCATAATATATACAAATGGAATTATGTACAATTGTGTGACAAACGGTTGGTACATGGCTCCCCCCCTACAAATGACATACTGTACAAGTTAAATAGGGCGCCCTGATCTAGAGAGGCGAACTTTAGGCGGCTCATCTGGCAGGAGATAAGCAGGTTTTAGACGATCAATGGAGACCCAGTCTTTTTTGCCACGAATGTTTAGTAGGAATGCTTTTGGACTGAGTCGGATCACAAGGAAGGGGCCCGTGTAAGGGGGCGTTAGCGGTGGCTTGGTAATGTCGTTGCGCAGGAAGACGTGCGATGCAGAGTGCAAGTCTGTTGGTATGTGATGCTTCGCTGAGGGCTTGTAAGTCTGGCGGCATGAAGTAAATTTTCCCACGACGTGGAGATCGTCGGAGGAGGTTGTAGAAGGAAAAAATTCGGCAGGGACGACCAACGGGTCGCCATACACCATTTCAGCTGCCGAGACGCCGAGGGCGTCTTTAGGTGTGGTCCTTAGTCCCAGGAGGACCCAGGGAAGCTGAGTAAACCAGTTGCAATCCTTGCAGCGGGACATCAAAGCTGCTTTGAGGGTGTGATGAAAACGTTCAACCATTCCATTGTCAGCGGGGTTGTAGGCCGTTGTCTGATGTAGGGTGATGCCCAGGAGATTCGCTAATGACCTCCACAATTGAGAGGTGAAAGTGGTTCCCCTGTCAGAAGTAATATGCTCAGGGATACCAAATCTTGCAATCCATCCGGAGAGTAAGGCAGATGTACATGAGGAGGACGTTGCAGTTTCCATGGGAATGGCTTCAGGCCAACGTGTGGAGCTGTCGATGACAGTAAACAGGTAACGATGTCCTTGTGATGTGGGTAGGGGCCTACAACGTCGACGTGAATGTGTGCGAAATGACACTGAGGTTGAGGAAAGGTGACCACTCCTGAATCCGTGTGTCGATGTACTTTGGAAGTTTGGCAAGAAGTACAGGCGCGGACCCAATCCTTAGCAACCTTAGAAATGCCGTGCCAAATGAAATTTGCCTTCAGCAGTTGTGCAGTAGAACGTCACGAGGGATGTGA
The DNA here is from genome assembly GCF_036898095.1 of Palaemon carinicauda. Lineage (NCBI taxonomy): Eukaryota > Metazoa > Arthropoda > Malacostraca > Decapoda > Palaemonidae > Palaemon > Palaemon carinicauda. Next base: position 284,211 of record NC_090750.1, read on the forward strand.
AAGGCCGTGAATGAAATCAAACACCTGTCGGCACATGGGAGCAGGAATCCAAGGTTATGGTCTGCCAGTACGGACGTCACAGAGGAGGGTGGTGTTGGAGTCTTCGAGGGGGAAGTCTTCCCAACGGAGGGACGTGCAGGATGTCCTACATGCTTGATATTCTGGATCCAGTCATTGGGCTTCAGCCAAGGCGTTGTAATCCAATCCCAGTTGAACGGCAGCCAATGTGTTTCTTGACAGGGCATCGGCAACAGGATTCTTTTTCCCAGGGACGTATTGAAGGGTGCAATTATATTCAGCCACGGCGGAGAGATGTTGGCGTTCCCGGGCGGACCAGGCATCACGCTGTCGAGTAAAGGTGTGCACCAGAGGCATGTGGTCTGTGCGAATGATGAAGAAATTTTAACGTAGCTTTAGCTAGTTAAAAAAGGGCGAAAGTGACGGACAGCCAAGTGCACCGCCAGCAATTCTCGATCGAAGGTAGAATAACCCGATTCTGCCTTGGACAGTTTTCTGCTGAAGAAGGCCAATGGGCGGGGCTAGCCATTGACCACCTGCTCGAGTACTGCACCAAGAGCGACGTCGCTGGCATCGGTGGAGAGAAGGAGAGGGGCATGTGGGATAGGAAAAGTGAGAGCTGCAGCAGTTGATAGGGCCTTCTTAGCATTGCAGAAGGCTGCTTCTTGAAGGGGACCCCACTTCAGGTCTTTTGGCTTGCGCTTGAGGGAGGCGTAGAAGGGAGTAAGAGTGGCGGCAATAGCTGGCAGAAAACGGTGATAATAGATGATCATGCCCAAGAATTCCTGCAGAGCTCTGATGGTCGAGGGCGCGGGGAAGATCTGACGGGCTGCTACCTTCTCAGGGAGGGGATGGACACCTTCAGGAGTGATGCGGTGCCCTAAGAACGACACTTAGTTGGCGCCAAAGGTACACTTGTCGTACCGGACTACAAGGCTGTTTTGTTGCAGGCGGTCGAGCACAATGCGCAGGTGATGGAGGTGTTCCTCTTTTGAGGAGGAGATCACAAGTATGTCGTCCACATAACATACACAGAAAGGGAGGTCCTCTAAGATGCCATCCATGAGACGTTGAAACGTGGCCCCAGCAATACGAAGGCAAAAACAGGAGTAATTGAAGGTGTATTTACCAAACGGAATGGTGATGGCGGTCTTGTGGATGTCTTCTGGGTTCATAGGCACCTGAAAATACCCCTTCAGGAGGTCGAGCGTAGAGAAAACCTTCGCTTTGTGCAGGTAGGAGGTCACGTCAGCAATGTTTGGGAGGGGGTAGTGATTGGGTTCTGTTTGCATGTTCAGGCGACTGTAATCCCCTCACGGACGGAGGGAGCCATCCTTCTTCAGAACGATGTTTAAGGGTGACGACCATGGGCTGGAGGCCTTTTGGCAAAGGCCCATTTCCTCTATTCTGGCAAACGTCTGTTTGGCGGCTGCCAATCGTTCCGGTGCCAGACGTCTGAATTTTGCAAAGACTGGGGGTCCCGTCGTTCTTATATGGTGATAAATACCGTGCTTGACAGGAACCGTGGGCGTTTGGCAAAGTTCTGGACGGAAAACTTCCGGGTACGACGTGAGAAGGTGGGTGCAGGCGTCTGTGGGTGCGCTGATGTGGAGAGCGAGGACCTCTAGAGGGGGCGGGTTGAAAAGGTGTCGACAAGTACGAGTCTGCATTGACCAATTGTCAGTGGGCGACATCGACCAGAAGGTGAAAATGAGAGAGGAAATCCGCACCGAGGATTGACAATGTGACGTCAGCAATGAGAAACTTCCAATTGAATTTACCGTTTCCGAACGATAATGTGAGGTTCTCAGAACCGTAGGTGGGTATTGCAGATCCGCTGGCAGCTACCAATAGGACGTCGGCAGATGTAGACAGACTACGTTGTGTCTTGAAGAGTTTCCTTGGCAAGAGAGAACGACAAGCATCCGTGTCCAACAAAAATCGCACGCCTGTTCCTGCATCATGTAAAAAGAAGATTAGAAACACGGTAGGCCACCGCCACGAGCGATGGCCTACCTACACGTTTTTTGGCCACTGACAATCCTCGGCACATTTCTCCGCGGTTGCCCCGAATCTGACGTGGTAGTAGCAAAACTGCAGCGGATGGGAGGTAGTAAGTGGCTATAAAAGTCGTTGGTTGGGGTGCGAGCGAGTAGTGGGTGGCTTTGTCGCCGCTTCAGCACGTTACGGGGTAGGCGTGTATGTCCTACGGCATTCATGTCAGCTTCAGTTGACGTTGAATAGGCATCCTCTTCGTCAGGGGTGGAGGCGTTGATGGAGGTCATGAAGTGGCTGTCCATAAGGGCATCGGCTTTGGTCATCAAGTCCTTTATGGGTAAACTATCGACATCGGGTATGGCAGCGCGTATAGGTCTGGGTAAACGGCGTATCCAAAGGGCACGTAGTAGGTTCACCTCACGAGGAGAGCTGTCTGCGGCAGGTTGAAGGCGAGCGATACTGGTCATTTCCCTGAGGGCAAGCGAAGCCCTTTGGTCCCAACGGTTGTTCCGAGAGCTGAAAAAGCTTTGCTATACGGGCGGCTGGCGACGGCGAGTAGTGCTGCAGAAGGTATGTTTTGAGGGCGTCATACGTTATTGGGGTGTCTCCTTGTTCACAAAACCAGTCAGATATTTCTGGGAAGGTGTCCTCGGTTATCGCCGCGTGAACATAATCTGCTTTGGTGGCTGAGTGAGTTACGCAGTTGATGTGAAACTGGACTTGTGAGCGCTGAAACCAAGCAAACGCCTCTCAGCTGGCGAATGACGAAAGTTTCAATGGGGGAGCCGCAGCGCCAACTTCCGTAGAGTCCGCCATAGTACCAAGGATGGAGGGGCGAGGGGGGTGGCGGTGGAAGGCGGTGGGAGCGAGTCGACTTCGGGGTCACCAATGTGACGGTGCCAAGAGAAGGTTGTGAACTCAAAGGCAGGATGTAATCAACTTAGTTAATTTATTTTGGAACACTCTCCTTTATATACAAAACCTCAAGGCAACAGGAAATTACATGTTCGAGAAACTGACAATGTTACATAGGCGACACGCAGACATGTTTATTCTGGTTCTTTTTATTGCGAGGGAAGAGCGAAGATAAAAGCATAATATATACAAAAGGAATTATATACAATATTGTGACACATGATTGGTACACACACACACACACACACATATATATATATATATATATACATATATATATATATATATATATTCCTATATATATATATATATATACATATATATATATATATATATATATTCCTATATATATATATATATATGTGTGTGTGTGTATACATATATATATATATATATATATGTATATATATATATATATATACATATATATATATATATATATACAAATATATATATATATATATATATGTATGTATATATATAGGAATATATATATATATATATATGTATATATATATATATATATATACATATATATATATATATATATACAAATATATATATATATATATATAGATATATATATATATATATATATCTATATATATATATATATATATATACCTACATATATATATCTATCTATCTAAATATCTATCTATCTATATATATATATATATATATACATATATATTTATATATATATATATATATATATATGTATATATATATATATATATATATAGATATATATATATATATATATATAATATATATATATATATATATATACATATATATGTATATATATATATATATATATGTATATATATATATATATATATATATTTATATATATATTCTTCTTTTCATTACTGGAATAAGTATTGCCAAATACGCACCGTTTTTAATGCCCATTTCAAGCTGAGAATATATTCTTCATATTGTGAACACTATTGCGTATCATATTACATATACTTTTTTGTATTTTTTTCTTTGCATTCCTTTTGATTATTCTTGCAATTATGTCTATTGTTTCTCCAGAGGGATACATCGATGCTAAATTGTTATATAGTAATATACAGTTCATTTAGGAGTGGCAGAATTGTTCTTGACGCTGAGCCTTGTTTTATTGCAATATTTTTTTATTGATGCTATTCTGATATCTTCTTTTTGTTACACATATTGTTTTGTATGTTATTTGCATTAGCCTAGCAATTCCTTATATTGCTAATAATTACTTTGACATAACTTATACCGTTGTTTGTAGGTAATGTTTCACATGTGTTTTCTTTGATCTTTGTCTCCTTATTAGATCCTTCTCACTGGGCCTTTTACTGCTAAAGATCTTGTTTCTGGTTTGAATTAACATTTTTCCTTATATTATATTAATATTTTCTGTATGTATGATTATATGATGAGTATTCATTGCATATTTTCAAGTTTTTTATCTTCAAAATATTAATCATAAGAGTAGGATTTAGAGTGAAAGGACGATATCACAAGTATATCTTCTTCAATATATTGATTTTGAAAATATTGGTAGACTGCGTAAAATAACACTCCTATAGCTCTGTTAGCCATATTAGGTGTTTCAAACTATACTTTCCTGTTGTGAGATCTGTTCAGGAGTTTTATCATATCGTCCACTTAAACCAAATCACCTCTCCTCTCAACGGTTACTTTATTTTTTCCGTTGAAAACGTCTAAATGTTTGGCTATTATGCATTATATTCTAGGGTGTATTAAATACCTGTTTTTCATTTAGGAAAAAAAATCAGTCCTTTATTGCGTTTTGGGTCTTACTGAAGGATATTTGTATACATTGCGACAAAAGCTCTCTGTGTTGGCTCTACAAATGAGGCCAGACAGATGCCGATGACTCACAATCAAAAAGAAGAAGAAAAAAAAAAACTCTTTACCCCGCTCAAATGATATTAGGCAGTCAGCAAAAAAAAAAAAAAAAAAAAAAAGTGTTACCTTCACGGGTGCTAGTGGCTGACTGTCAATGTATTTTGAATTTAAAATACAAAATACGTATTTGGTCACATTTAAAATAGAGGAGCACTCAGTTGAACAGAGGCCTCCTACCATGCCAGCTTATTTCTCGACTTTTCTCTCGACCTTGACCTTGCCTTTGACCCTATTATGCCCTATTATGCATTATTTGTTTTTGATTTTCATACAATCAAATATGAACCAAGATTCACATCTCTGTGACAGTGAGGTCGAAACTCATGGCTAATATTTGGTAGGGAAGCAGCTAGTACCCTACGATATTTCCTAATTCTAGTAAAAACTATTATTGATTCACATTTGATTTAGTATACGGCCGATAGTTCGGGACTGAGCTCGATGTGCATGTCTTCTTATGAAAACAACGATCAGGTAAAATAATAGATATACCATTTTTTTTTTTTTTTTACACCTGATTACGGAACTCGTGTTGGGATAATGAGACTTTTTTCCGTTTCACAACCATTTTTTTTTCTTGGAATGTTTTCCATCTATTCTTAAATCATTTATTTGCAGAAAGGTGGACAAATTCACGCTGACCTTAGATTTTCACGGAAAATTCTCCCTTTTCCTATGCAAGCATATGTGCACAATAAGGGGTTTAACACCCATTGATTAATCGCTGGTGTTTCATATATTCATCTTCAGGCAATGTTGAAACTCAGAAGGAATTCTGGCACGATAACGAATGTTACTCATTAAGTTTTCATTAAACATTTAGAAAACGTTTATCAGATCTTTATTTATTAATCATCAGTATTGAGCTGGATGAAACAAACGAACCCGTATAAATAAATAGACAAATAACAGAAAATTCTGGCGCGAAAATGAACGTTACTCCTTGAATTTTCAGGAAACTTTTATAAATTGTTTATTAGATTTTATTTTATAATTATCACTATTGAGCTAAAGGAAACAAATGAACCCGGGTAAATAAACAGATAAATAAAAGAAAACAACTGAACTATTTCCTAAAGTCATGGTTCAATTCCACAAAAATTCCGAAAACTAATAAAACTCAGAATTCCTAAACTAATTTGCTAACAATTAGCATTTAGCATAAAAGTTTCCTACCCCATTATTATCTCTTAATTTACAATATACATTAAGATAAATCTGTTTAATCCTTATAACAGATATATGAAACATGCAGGTTTCTCAAGGGTATAAATTAGATTCAAGCTGGTTCAGAGAAGAAGGTTAAAATGAAAATAATTAGCTCCTTCACTCCCAACCAGTATATGCCGAACTTGGAAGGTACTCCTACTTAAGATAGTTTAAAGATGTTGATATGATTTTGGAGGCTTTGTTTGAAGATATATCCCTGGAGCACTGTGCTATTAAGGAAGTTGAATCTCAACTACCAGAACGTTGCCAATTTGCTTCCAATAAGTAAGCCAGTCTGGAAATATATCTTTTGAGATGACTTCCACCTGCAACTTCCTCTTCCTGTGAAATTAAAGAAAATAGGTTTTTTTATCTGCTAGAGAGAGAGAGAGAGAGAGAGAGAGAGAGAGAGAGAGAGAGAGAGAGAGAGAGAGAGAGAGAGAGAGAGAGAGAGAGAGAGAGAAAAAAAAATTCAAGATTCATTGATTGATCTATGCCATAGTCTAAACATTTGATTATTTTCAAAATTGCCTTTTTTTGATGCATACTTCCAGAGAGAGAGAGAGAGAGAGAGAGAGAGAGAGAGAGAGAGAGAGAGAGAGAGAGAGAGAGGGAGAGAGAGATTTAATTGTTTATATGCACAAGTGGGCCTAAATAACAAGTTTTATGAACTTGAAATATAACTGACTCCATTCCATGTTTCTAAAAACCTACCCTGGATGCAACAAATGCGAGAGTAACAAAGTATTGTTAGGATTTCTTCATTCAACTACAAATTATATATTTAAATTATCTATGAGCACGTGAAATAAAGGAGATACCTGTTATGTTTCTGTCAAAAAAATCCGTATTTCATGATATACGGTCTGATCTGAGATTGCATATCCATATTCAATGAGTTTGTAACATGTATTAAAGCAGTAAATCATAGTGAAATACGATGAATACGATATAATAACACACAAACATACACACATATGCACACAAATACATACATACATACATATATACACACACAGACACACACTCATATATATATATATATATATATATACCTTTGTGTGCGAGTGCGTGTGTATGCGTTTGTGTATGGTTAAAATCAACACAATATCGTGCTCAAATAGAGATACCTACTTCAATCTATGATCGGACCCTACCACCTTCAAATGAAAGGCAAGCTCAATACCAACCATTCCACCTGAAGTTAAAACTTAATTGCTAATTATTTAACAGGATTTAGCTGTTGATACATATCTGATACATGACACTTTTCCCTGACTTACCAAACTATCAGGAGACACAATTGATAGCTTTTTGTTCAAGTTACATTTATTGAGTCAATATGGGTGAAAATTAAAACAATATCTTTCTCTGATAGATATAATTTTCTACTTCATACTAGGATCAAACCCTAGATACTTCAAATGAAAAAGAGAAGTCGCTTCCAATCATGCAACAATTGCTCTAAAACAAGTCGGACCTAAGTGCATATTTTGAACGAATACAAGACGTGATCAAATACTCTAATATCACTATACTACTATGGTATTAAAAAATAGCCCTTCTAAATTCGGGTGTTTCTTTTTTAAATTAAACTAGAATTATATATAAACAGTAGAGTCTACTTATCTTTTTTTATTCCTCTCCTTCCGTCGTCTGTGAAATTTCCATTTTATCTATTCAGATATTTCCTCTTCGAATGAATTGAATTTTAAAAGATTTAGAGGAGGTACGTGGCTGCACTCAGGAAAGAAGGGGAGGAAATATGTCTCTCTCTCTCTCTCTCTCTCTCTCTCTCTCTCTCTCTCTCTCTCTCTCTGAGTACAAAGCTAGTTATCTTTATTCTTTTCTAGTAGGGATGGATGAAATATTTTTGTATATTCTAGTGTTCTACACCATCTACTTGTCAATATGGAATTTATTTCAGATCAATTAAGCTATATTTATGATAATAACTTAGTTGAGGAACTTAAAGACTACTTAGATATTAACAGAAAAAAAGATGAGGAATTATTTTACCTATTCGTCATTCAAAATATCCTGAAAGATATATATACGGTAGACAGCCATACAAACACACACACACACACACACACACATATATATATATATATATATATGTATATATATATATATATATATATACATATATATATATACACTTATATATATATATATATATATATAATATATATATATATATAGATATATAGATATATATATTTATATATATATGTATATACATATATATATGTATATATATATTTATATATATATATATATATATATATGTATATACATATATATATATTTATATATATATATATATATATATATAATTATATATATACATGTGTATATATATATTTATATATATACATATATATATATATATATATATATATATTCAAATAAGCCATATATATTTTTGATATATTAATGTCTGGATTCTCTTAACGACCTAGGGATCAAAGCCCCAGGCGAAATCACACAGAGACAAGAGCTTGGCTCCGGCCGGGAATCGAACCCTGGTCGGCAAGCTTATATAGACAGTGACTAACCCATTCGGCCACGAAGAAAGATAAAAGTCAATGACAATTCTACTGTACTTATACCTGTCGAATTCAGGTATTTTGTACTTAGAATTGAAATCAACCCATCTTCACCATCGTAGCTAATTGGTAGTTTGTTACTTGGCATTCAATTAATGATAAATTTTGCACATTTTTACGTGTTTTCATATTCAAATAAGCCATATATATTTTTGATATATTAATGTCTGGATTCTCTTAATGACCTCGGGATCAAAGCCCCAGGCGAAATCACACAGAGACAAGAGCTTGGCTCCGGCCGGGAATCGAACCCTGGTCGGCAAGCTTATATAGACAGTGACTAACCCATTCGGCCACGAAGAAAGATAAAAGTCAATGACAATTCTACTGTACTTATACCTGTCGAATTCAGGTATTTTGTACTTAGAATTGAAATCAACCCATCTTCACCATCGTAGCTAATTGGTAGTTTGTTACTTGGCATTCAATTAATGATAAATTTTGCACATTTTTACGTGCTTTTCATATTCAAATAAACCATATATATTTTTGATATATTAATGTCTGGATTCTCTTAACGACCTCGGGATCAAAGCCCCAGGCGAAATCACACAGAGACAAGAGCTTGGCTCCGGCCGGGAATCGAACCCTGGTCGGCAAGCTTATATAGACAGTGACTAACCCATTCGGCCACGAAGAAAGAAAAAAGTCAATGACAATTCTACTGTACTTATACCTGTCGAATTCAGGTATTTTGTACTTAGAATGGAAATCAACCCATCTTCACCATCGTAGCTAATTGGTAGTTTGTTACTTGGCATTCAATTAATGATAAATTTTGCACATTTTTACGTGTTTTTCATATTCAAATAAGCCATATATATTTTTGATATATTAATGTCTGGATTCTCTTAACGACCTCGGGATCAAAGCCCCAGGCGAAATCACACAGAGACAAGAGCTTGGCTCCGGCCGGGAATCGAACCCTGGTCGGCAAGCTTATATAGACAGTGACTAACCCATTCGGCCACGAAGAAAGATAAAAGTCAATGACAATTCTACTGTACTTATACCTGTCGAATTCAGGTATTTTGTACTTAGAATTGAAATCAACCCATCTTCACCATCGTAGCTAATTGGTAGTTTGTTACTTGGCATTCAATTAATGATAAATTTTGCACATTTTTACGTGTTTTTCATATTCAAATAAGCCATATATATTTTTGATATATTAATGTCTGGATTTTCTTAACGACCTCGGGATCAAAGCCCCAGGCGAAATCACACAGAGACAAGAGCTTGGCTCCGGCCGGGAATCGAACCCTGGTCGGCAAGCTTATATAGACAGTGACTAACCCATTCGGCCACGAAGAAAGATAAAAGTCAATGACAATTCTACTGTACTTATACCTGTCGAATTCAGGTATTTTGTACTTAGAATTGAAATCAACCCATCTTCACCATCGTAGCTAATTGGTAGTTTGTTACTTGGCATTCAATTAATGATAAATTTTGCACATTTTTACGTGTTTTTCATATTCAAATAAGCCATATATATTTTTGATATATTAATGTCTGGATTCTCTTAACGACCTCGGGATCAAAGCCCCAGGCGAAATCACACAGAGACAAGAGCTTGGCTCCGGCCGGGAATCGAACCCTGGTCGGCAAGCTTATATAGACAGTGACTAACCCATTCGGCCACGAAGAAAGATAAAAGTCAATGACAATTCTACTGTACTTATACCTGTCGAATTCAGGTATTTTGTACTTAGAATTGAAATCAACCCATCTTCACCATCGTAGCTAATTGGTAGTTTGTTACTTGGCATTCAATTAATGATAAATTTTGCACATTTTTACGTGTTTTTCATATTCAAATAATCCATATATATTTTTGATATATTAATGTCTGGATTCTCTTAACGACCTCGGGATCAAAGTCCCAGGCGAAATCACACAGAGACAAGAACTTGGCTCCGGCCGGGAATCGAACCCTGGTCGGCAAGCTTATATAGACAGTGACTAACCCATTCGGCCACGAAGAAAGATAAAAGTCAATGACAATTCTACTGTACTTATACCTGTCGAATTCAGGTATTTTGTACTTAGAATTGAAATCAACCCATCTTCACCATCGTAGCTAATTGGTAGTTTGTTACTTGGCATTCAATTAATGATAAATTTTGCACATTTTTACGTGTTTTTCATATTCAAATAAGCCATATATATTTTTGATATATTAATGTCTGGATTCTCTTAACGACCTCGGGATCAAAGCCCCAGGCGAAATCACACAGAGACAAGAGCTTGGCTCCGGCCGGGAATCGAACCCTGGTCGGCAAGCTTATATAGACAGTGACTAACCCATTCGGCCACGAAGAAAGATAAAAGTCAATGACAATTCTACTGTACTTATACCTGTCGAATTCAGGTATTTTGTACTTAGAATTGAAATCAACCCATCTTCACCATCGTAGCTAATTGGTAGTTTGTTACTTGGCATTCAATTAATGATAAATTTTGCACATTTTTACGTGTTTTTCATATTCAAATAAGCCATATATATTTTTGATATATTAATGTCTGGATTCTCTTAACGACCTCGGGATCAAAGATCCAGGCGAAATCACACAGAGACAAGAGCTTGGCTCCGGCCGGGAATCGAACCCTGGTCGGCAAGCTTATATAGACAGTGACTAACCCATTCGGCCACGAAGAAAGATAAAAGTCAATGACAATTCTACTGTACTTATACCTGTCGAATTCAGGTATTTTGTACTTAGAATTGAAATCAACCCATCTTCACCATCGTAGCTAATTGGTAGTTTGTTACTTGGCATTCAATTAATGATAAATTTTGCACATTTTTACGTGTTTTTCATATTCAAATAAGCCATATATATTTTTGATATATTAATGTCTGGATTCTCTTAACGACCTCGGGATCAAAGCCTCAGGCGAAATCACACAGAGACAAGAGCTTGGCTCCGGCCGGGAATCGAACCCTGGTCGGCAAGCTTATATAGACAGTGACTAACCCATTCGGCCACGAAGAAAGATAAAAGTCAATGACAATTCTACTGTACTTATACCTGTCGAATTCAGGTATTTTGTACTTAGAATTGAAATCAACCCATCTTCACCATCGTAGCTAATTGGTAGTTTGTTACTTGGCATTCAATTAATGATAAATTTTGCACATTTTTACGTGTTTTTCATATTCAAATAAGCCATATATATTTTTGATATATTAATGTCTGGATTCTCTTAACGACCTCGGGATCAAAGCCCCAGGCGAAATCACACAAAGACAAGAGCTTGGCTCCGGCCGGGAATCGAACCCTGGTCGGCAAGCTTATATAGACAGTGACTAACCCACTTGGCCACGAAGAAAGATAAAAGTCAATGACAATTCTACTGTACTTATACCTGTCGAATTCAGGTATTTTGTACTTAGAATTGAAATCAACCCATCTTCACCATCGTAGCTAATTGGTAGTTTGTTACTTGGCATTCTATTTATGATAAATTTTGCACATTTCTACGTGTTTTTCATATTCAAATAAGCCATATATATTTTTGATATATTAATATCTGGATTCTCTTAACGACCTCGGGATCAGAGCCCCAGGCGAAATCACACAAAGACAAGAGCTTGGCTCCGGCCGGGAATCGAACCCTGGTCGGCAAGCTTATATAGACAGTGACTAACCCACTTGGCCACGAAGAAAGATAAAAGTCAATGACAATTCTACTGTACTTATACTTGTCTCTGTGTGATTTCGCCTGGGGCTTTGATCCCGAGGTCGTTAAGAGAATCCAGACATTAATATATCAAAAATATATATGGCTTATTTGAATATGAAAAACACGTAAAAATGTGCAAAATTTATCATTAATTGAATGCCAAGTAACAATCTACCAATTAGCTACGATGGTGAAGATGGGTTGATTTCAATTCTAAGTACAAAATACCTGAATTCGACAGGTATAAGTACAGTAGAATTGTCATTGACTTTTATCTTTCTTCGTGGCCGAATGGGTTAGTCACTGTCTATATAAGCTTGCCGACCAGGGTTCGATTCCCGGCCGGAGCCAAGCTCTTGTCTCTGTGTGATTTCGCCTGGGGCTTTGATCCCGAGGTCGTTAAGAGAATCCAGACATTAATATATCAAAAATATATATGGCTTATTTGAATATGATAAACACGTAAAAATGTGCCAAATTTATCATTAATTGAATGCCAAGTAACAAACTACCAATTAGCTACGATGGTGAAGATGGGTTGATTTCAATTCTAAGTACAAAATACCTGAATTCGACAGGTATAAGTACAGTAGAATTGTCATTGACTTTTATCTTTCTTCGTGGCCGAATGGGTTAGTCACTGTCTATATAAGCTTGCCGACCAGGGTTCGATTCCCGGCCGGAGCCAAGCTCTTGTCTCTGTGTGATTTCGCCTGGGGCTTTGATCCCGAGGTCGTTAAGAGAATCCAGACATTAATATATCAAAAATATATATGGCTTATTTGAATATGAAAAACACGTAAAAATGTGCAAAATTTATCATTAATTGAATGCCAAGTAACAAACTACCAATTAGCTACGATGGTGAAGATGGGTTGATTTCAATTCTAAGTACAAAATACCTGAATTCGACAGGTATAAGTACAGTAGAATTGTCATTGACTTTTATCTTTCTTCGTGGCCGAATGGGTTAGTCACTGTCTATATAAGCTTGCCGACCAGGGTTCGATTCCCGGCCGGAGCCAAGCTCTTGTCTCTGTGTGATTTCGCCTGGGGCTTTGATCCCGAGGTCGTTAAGAGAATCCAGACATTAATATATCAAAAATATATATGGCTTATTTGAATATGAAAAAACGTAAAAATGTGCAAAATTTATCATATATATATATATATATATATATATATATATACATTTATTTATAGACGCTACATAGATGACACTTTCGCCTTGTTCAGATGTAATTACCATGCTGATACCTTTCTTGAGTTTTTAAACAACCAACACCATAACATTAGATTTACGGTTGAAACAGAGACACAGAATTCACTTCCGTTCCTTGATGTGAGGATATCCAAGGACGAGTCTGGCTTTCATACTGGTATTTATAGAAAGAGCACCTTTACTGGCCTGGGGACCAATTTTTATAGTTCATGTTTTTTTAACTTTAAACTGAATTCCATGTCAATTCTCCTCCATAGAGCCATTAATCTGACATCAAGCTGGTCTACCTTTCATACTGAAGTGACTTTCCTTGCTGATTACTATAAGGATAATTATTTCCCTCCAGCAATTTTTCATAGATCCCTTAATAAGCTACTTATTCTGAAATTCAATCCAACCCCAATAGTCCACAATGTCCCCAAGCTCCGTATGTTTGCTAGATTTCCCTTTCTCCATAATAATAAATTTAGGAAAAAATGCATTAACCTATTCAGTGAGCAATTGCCTGCCCTTAATTTAAAACTAATTCCCATAAACCCCCGAACTATCGGCTCACTCTTCCAAGTCAAGGATAAGATCAGCCCCCTGTTTGCCTCCGGTGTCGTTTATAAGTATAATTGTCCCAGATGTGATCTTGGCACTTACATCGGTTGCACCAGGAGGCTGCTAAAAGTCCGAATTTCCTCTCATCAGGGAATTAGCTATAGAACGGGTTGTCGACTATCAAATCCAGAACAATCTAACATAAGAAATCACAGTAAAAGTTGCAAAACACACATAGATACCAGTCATTTTAATATAATAGGAAAAACCCTACATATAGACGAACTAACCACCCTTGAATCAATAATGATTAAGCTAACTGCACCTTCTCTTAACCACCAGTCGTCTTCCGCCCAATTGTTTATTGCCTAATTACCTGTTGTTTTGTTTACACTCCCTTCCATAACAATTTTTCATGTCAGTTCTCCTTACGCTACCGCTGTGGGTAGGTGTCTTGTTCGTTTTATTATTATTATTATTATTATTATTATTATTATTATTATTATTATTATTATTATTATTATTATTATTATTATATACCTTTCTATTATTATTATTATTATTATAATTATTATTGAATTAATTTTTTTTTCTCTATATTCGCTCCAAGCCCTTTCACTGTTATTTTGTGTTTCTATTTTTACTCTGTTTTTATTCTTAATTTATTAAAAAGCTTTTTAATTTTGGTGTTGGTAAACGTTGTGTGTATCTTTTTACTTATACACAATTAACTTGTAATCGTTTCAGCCTGGAAAATGTATCAAGCTGATACGAAACGTCGGCGCAAATAAATGAATGAAAAAAACAGAACGCGTCTCCCTACTCCAATATGTTTATGTATATATAATTATATATACACATTATATATATATATATATATATATATATATATTTATATATATATATATATATTTATATATATATATATATATTTATATATATATATATATATATATATATACATATATATATATATATATATATATAAATACATATACATACATATATATATATATATATATATACATACATATATATATATATATATATATATTTATATACTGTACACACACACATATATATATATATATATATATGTGTGTGTGTGTGTGTGTGTCTGTGTGTGTGTAGATATCACGAAAGCTGACACGTGATAAATATAAAATATATTATACCACCGAAAGGAAAAATGAAAAGACTTGATTGGAGTTAGTACTTTCATCCACTAAGGACATCAACAGACTCAACAATGAGAATACATATGCAAAGACATCAAATTTATACCGGAGCTAATGAATATTTTCCTCGCTTTAGTGATTCTAAATTAGTTCAGTGGCTAAAATAAATAAGAAATTTCAGCAAAATATAATATTAAAGTTTTGGTTTTAATAATTTGTTATACATAATTTTTTTATTCATAATCATGCAGTGTTCAATTTCTTTTAAGTCATTACATATTATTATTATTATTATTATTTTTATTATTATTATTATTATTATTATTATTATTATTGTTATTATTATTATTATTATCATTATTATTATTATTATTATTATTAGCCAAGGTACAACCCTAGCTGGAAAAGAGAGATGCTATAAGCCCAAGGGCTCCAATAGGGAAAAATCGTCCATTGAGGAAAGGAAATAAGGAAATAAATAAATGATGAGAACACGTTCACAATAAATCATTCTAAAAACAGTAACAACGTCAAAACAGATATGCCATATATAAATTATAAAAAGACTCATGTCAGCCTGGTCAAAAAAAAAAAAAAAAAAAAATTGCTGAAACTTGAACTTTTGAAGTTCTACTGATTCAACTACTCGATTAGGAATATCATTCCACAAATGGTCACAGATGGAATAAAACTTCTGGAATATTGCGTTGTATTGAGCATCATGATGGAGAAGGTCTGGCTATTAGAATTAACTGCCTGCCTAGTATTACGAACAGGATGAAATTCTCCAAGCAGATCTGAATGTAAAGGAAGGTCAGCTTTTTGAAAAATTTCATGCAACATGCATCATGAACTAATTGAATTTCGGTGCCAAAGATTAATATCTAGATCAGGAATAAGAAGTTTAATAGACCGCAAGTTTCTGTGTAACAAATTAAGATGAGAATCAGCAGCTGAAGGCAGGACAGGAAAACAATACACAAAACATGGTAGAATGAAAGAATTAAAACACTTCTTAATAATGGATTGATCACCGAGAATCTTGTAAGACTTTCTCAATAAGCTAATTTTTTGTGCAATTAAAAGAGACACAGACCTAATGTGTTTCTGAAAGCAAATTTCCTGTCGAGAATCATACCTTAAATCTTAAAAGAATCATACAAATTTAAAGAAACTGAAATTTGTTTTGATGCGCATATTAAATATTTATAAAAATACGTTACATATAAACAATCATAAAACTGTAAAATATTAAATTTAGAAGTAAAAAATATATGTTTTACTATATTTTCTCTGTTCGTCTGACTACATATTATTCATTGCAGAAGTGAATGTCATAAAGAAAATATATATAAAAAAGAGAAAAAATTCTTCCATAAATACAGCTTTTGGTATATTTTCTATCTTTTCTATTTTGTTTTTATATTGCTAGTCTTAGCTCCTTCCATCTTGAACTTTTCGTATATTGCACGAAGTATGTTATCATACAAAGGCCAATCATGTAAGGAGACCCAATTTTGGATTTTCATTCCCGAAAGGTCTATGAAATCTTTTTTTCTCTCTCTCTCTCTCTCTCTCTCTCTCTCTCTCTCTCTCTCTCTCTCATCAGATTGCACGCTTATTGTAAGAAACGTCTGATAAAGGAAAGTAAACTGCAGACACACTCTCTCTCATTATAAGCAATATCTTATAGAGATAAGTAAACTGCAGCCCTCTCTCTCTCTCTCTCTCTCTCTCTCTCTCTCTCTCTCTCTCTCTCTCTCATGTCGAGATATATAATATTTGGACTTTAAAATCTCATTTATTTAAGTGAATGTTTTTAGGAGTTTTATTGTTAGAAGAGAGAGAGAGAGAGAGAGAGAGAGAGAGAGAGAGAGAGAGAGAGAGAGAGAGAGCCTTACCTTATTGCCTTATTTTTTGTTTGGGTTCCCCCAGGTCCCTCAGTGTGAGGCACCTCGTATATCCACCAGAGAGTTGCTAATGCATCTTCCGGTGTATTTTGCATCTTCCAGTCTTGGATGGTCTGGGATGCATCTTAGGTATTTATCGAGCTGATTCTTAAACACATCTACGCTCACTCCTGATATGTTTCTTAGATGAGCTGGCAGCACATTAAATAGTCGCTGCATTATCGATGCTGGTGCGTAGTGGATTAATGTCCTGTGCGCCTTTCTCAGTTTACCGGGAATGCTTTTTGGCACTATTAATCTACCTCGGCTTGCTCTTTCTGATATTTTAAGCTCCATGATGTTTTCAGCAATTCCTTCTATTTGCTTCCATGCTTGTATTATCATGTAGCGTTCTCTTCTCCTTTCTAGACTGTATAGTTTTAAAAATTGCAGTCTTTCCCAGTAGTCAAGGTCCTTAACTTCTTCTATTCTAGCAGTATAGGACCTTTGTACACTCTCTATTTGCGCAATATCCTTTTGGTAGTGTGGGTACCATATCACATTGCAGTACTCGAGTGTACTACGCACATAAGTTTTGTAAAGCATTATCATGTGTTCAGCTTTTCTTGTTTTAAAGTGTCTGAATAACATTCCCATTTTTGCTTTACATTTAGCCAACAGTGTTGCTATTTGGTCGTTGCATAACATATTCCTATTTAAAATTACACCAAGGTCTTTAATTGCTTCCTTGTTTGTGATTGTCTCATTATTAGGTCCCTTGTATGCATACACCATTCCTTCTCTGTTTCCATAATTTATTGATTCGAATTTATCGGAGTTAAATACCATCCTATTTATCTCCGCCCATTCATATATTTTGTTTAGATCTCTTTGTAGTGAGTTCCTATCTTCATCACAAGTAATTTCTCTACTTATTCTTGTGTCATCGGCGAAACTTCTCACTACGGAGTTTTCAACATCACAGTCTATGTCTGAGATCATAATAACAAATAGCAGTGCAGCTAATACCGTACCTTGGGGCACACCAGATATTACCTGGGCTTCATCTGATTTCTCGTCATTTGCAACCACTATCTGTTTTCTGTTTTGCAGGAATTCTTTTACCCATTTTCCTATCTTTCCCACAATATTATGCTTTCTCATTTTTTTCTCCAATATGTTATGGTCTACCTTGTCAAAGGCTTTTGCAAAATCTAGATAGATCACATCTGTGTCTTTTTCATTCATCATATTATTGTATATGTTTTCATAGTGTGCTATCAGTTGGTCTGTGTACTTTTTCCAGGTACGAAACCGTGTTGACCCATATTAAACAAATTATTTTTAACCAAATGGTTCATTATTTTCTTTTTTATTACCCTCTCATACACTTTCATAATATGTGATGTTAGACTAACAGGTCTATAATTGCTTGCCTCTAGTCTTGATCCACTTTTGAAGATGGGGGTTATATAAGCTAATTTATGTTTAACATATATCTCGCTCATATCTATACTCTGTCTTAGCAGTATTGCAAGCGGCTTCGCGATAGTGTTTGCAGTTTTTTTTAACAAAATCGCTGGAACTCCATCTGGTCCGGCTGCCGATCCATTTTTAATTTCGTTTATAGCCGTGACAATATCTGCTTCATTAATATCTATATCCGTTAGATATTCAACATTTTCTTCTCTCATTTAAGTAAACAACCAATGAAAAAAAATATAAATGGTTCAATAAATGAAATCAGGAATAAGTTGAAAAAAAACCTTTCCCCAGAGTCAAAAAATTCATCGCTGAAATTTTTATCTTAAAAGTTTTCTTCTTATAATCTGATTTGACGATGAATTTCCGCTTGGTAATATATTTTCCTTGAATCACTATATATTGAAAAATTAGAGTCTGTCAGCATCACTAATGATTATACTTCTGTTGATATTCGCTGCCTAAAGGTTAATTTAGACAATTGTTTGGAGTGCATGAACTTAATAACCACATAAAAAAGATGAGAGCTAACCAAAATCTTAATAAACCTTATCCCTATGATGCAGGTGGTAAGAGGCCGAAAGTTTCAATTATGGTGAAAAAACATACATCAATCTATTA
>NC_090750.1:308501-313501 GCF_036898095.1 Palaemon carinicauda
TCCCATATTAGAAGTATATTTGGAGACCATCACTGGTTTTTCAATAACTTGTCCTAAATTCCCTTTCATAACACGGCGATGTTGGGTGGTTCTTGCGGTATGGGTATGTAGAGAGCACATAATGACGTCCTTCTTATCTTTCCAAGACAGAATATGGCATCGCTTATTTTTCACATACGACCTTACTGTTCCTACCGATGATCTTTTTCTTTTCTTCACTTGAGGGGGAAGGCCTTTCCTATTCGTATTTATCGTTCCAGTGATGTGAATTTTTTTCTTCAGAAGTTCCGCAGCTAGAGATAGGTTTGTATAAAGACGATCCGTATAAACATGGTATCAAGTTTCTCCTGTGGCACGCGTAACGATGTCCACTAGTGTCAATACAATGCGAGTGGTGAAGAGATGACCAGCATAACCAAGGCACTCGATAGTAGCTTTGCCGTAATACGGAATCAAACCTAGAATATATCCCGTCAACGCATCGGCAATATCATATATTCTGATGCCCCATTTTGTTGGTTTTTGCTGTCGTACATCTTGAATGCTGTCCTGCCCTTGAATGGCACTGTGGACTCGTCGACGCTTAGATGGCATCCAGGATGATAATAATGTAAAAACCGTTCAGATAAATAGTCATGAACTTGTTTTACCTTTGACCTCCGAGATGCCATGAAACCGCTGCCAGGGGGTTCTGGAGGAGACACATGAAGACCCCAGAATATCTGGAACCACCTATCTCTCCTAAAGATTTGCCGAAAAAACGAACTTTCGTCCACCCATTGCTTGGAAAAGAAGTCCCTTGATCTCTTATTTCTGTGTAAAGCCATATTAATTATTGTTCCATGAAAGGCCATCATTTCCTCCACGCTTATTTTTTGCCAGTTTTGCCATATAGAATATTGTTGCAGAGGCCTTTTCCTACTTATTAGTTCCTCTGTGTAGCGATTCGTTTCAACTGCAATTGTTTGGAAAAGTTCCCGTGTAAAAAAGAGCATAAAAAATTGTAAAGGAGTGTTGATAGTTTGATCAGGACAGCTGAATTTTGCTCTTCCTTTGAAAGTAAATCTGGGTAATTCATGCCTCTCTTCATCAAACTCTTCCCAGTTATTTTCATCGGCCCATTTTTCGTCATTTGTGTCTTCGTCTTCTTCAGGGGGCATTACCATATCGTCGGTGTATTCGTCCTCGTCTTCGTCAGGAGATTCCGCTTCTAGGTCTTCATTCACAATGATAAATGAATTGTTTTCATCAGATGTGGAAGGAGCGGCAGACGGTTCATCGTTTTCACTTGAATCATCTTCCGATTCAGAAGTCAGTCCTAAAAAGTATTCAAAGATTTCCTCTTCGTTTTCAAGAAACTTCCGGTGTCGGAGAGACATGATTAACTCAGCAATGAGCTCGTTACTAATCAATTACAACTCGGCGAAACAAGAAGTCTGCTCTGTGTATGATCGTCTGAGTGTTGTTGTTGTTGGGGTATTAAAGCCAACACTTGTTGTTGGCACGGGCCTTTCCCTTGGTTGGCCCGTAGGCGTCTGAGTGTTTGGGTACCTGGGTTTATAGGGGTAAGGTATGGGATTAGCGGCTTATAGCGACCGAGAGGATTGTCAACCCTGAATAACGCGAAACAAATAACAAATTTGGCTATTTCCCCACGTTTTTGCGCCGAATAACATCGTGATATCTGCTCTTCATTTAGCCAGTTTTTCTAAGAAGAAAATTGACATATAAAACACGTTTTTTGTTCACAAAAATAACATTTCTTGAAAGATATAAAACCAAGTGTTATTCTGGAATTCTTACAAGAAGGAAACATCATTAGTTGGCCTCCTAAAGCAATTATAAAACGTGCCGGCTGGTAGCCGGGCTTCGGTCGGAACCTACCATTCGGAAAAGCCGGCTGGGAGCCGGACTTCGAGCGCAAAGGGTTAATGAATATACGTACACAGGACTGACAGTAAGTGTTTTCGCAGGACACAAGCCCAGAAATAAGAGAATGATAAGCATGGGATGGAGAGCTTATGATAAAAAAAAAAATTAAATTGTGGAAGGGGAAATACCGCTTTCTATAAAAAGAAAAGTATTTAATCAAATGGTCCTACCAGTTTTAACAAAGGTGACTCCCAGCACACCTTGATATTTTTACTTCATATTGTCGAATTGAAATGCATTCTCATTTGCTGAATTCCCTGCCATAAAACTTATGCAATGGGATATATTTCATTTCCATCAAGGATTATAATATTTGTCGCCGTAAGACTCATTATCCTTCAGGATCCTCCCACATAATGAACTCTCTATAATCCACGGAGCTCCAATGTTCCCTTATTGCACGGAGAGATGATATTGCATGCCATGGACACCAAATATTCGAGATGCCAAGAGCCACACTTTAAATGACGCCTCCATTTTGTGCCGTGAAAGGGGATAAGCTTCGACGCCATTCTTCTATGTATACTCTTTAATAATTAGAAATTCACATGTATCTATATCCATAACTCTTCATATAAGCAAAATATAATACTCAGACACCAAAACACACACACATACACACATATATATATATATATATATATATATATATATATATATATATATATATATATATAAATATATATATATATATATATATATATATATATATATATATATATATATATATATATATATATATATATATATATATATTCAAATAAGCCATATATATTTTTGATATATTAATGTCTGGATTCTCTTAACGACCTCGGGATCAGAGCCCCAGGCGAAATCACACAAAGACAAGAGCTTGGCTCCGGCCGGGAATCGAACCCTGGTCGGCAAGCTTATATAGACAGTGACTAACCCATTCGGCCACGAAGAAAGATAAAAGTCAATGACAATTCTACTGTACTTATACCTGTCGAATTCAGGTATTTTGTACTTAGAATTGAAATCAACCCATCTTCACCATCGTAGCTAATTGGTAGTTTGTTACTTGGCATTCAATTAATGATAAATTTTGCACATTTTTACGTGTTTTTCATATTCAAATAATCCATATATATTTTTGATATATTAATGTCTGGATTCTCTTAACGACCTCGGGATCAAAGCCCCAGGCGAAATCACACAGAGACAAGAACTTGGCTCCGGCCGGGAATCGAACCCTGGTTGGCAAGCTTATATAGACAGTGACTAACCCATTCGGCCACGAAGAAAGATAAAAGTCAATGACAATTCTACTGTACTTATACCTGTCGAATTCAGGTATTTTGTACTTAGAATTGAAATCAACCCATCTTCACCATCGTAGCTAATTGGTAGTTTGTTACTTGGCATTCAATTAATGATAAATTTTGCACATTTTTACGTGTTTTTCATATTCAAATAAGCCATATATATTTTTGATATATTAATGTCTGGATTCTCTTAACGACCTCGGGATCAAAGCCCCAGGCGAAATCACACAGAGACAAGAGCTTGGCTCCGGCCGGGAATCGAACCCTGGTCGGCAAGCTTATATAGACAGTGACTAACCCATTCGGCCACGAAGAAAGATAAAAGTCAATGACAATTCTACTGTACTTATACCTGTCGAATTCAGGTATTTTGTACTTAGAATTGAAATCAACCCATCTTCACCATCGTAGCTAATTGGTAGTTTGTTACTTGGCATTCAATTAATGATAAATTTTGCACATTTTTACGTGTTTTTCATATTCAAATAAGCCATATATATTTTTGATATATTAATGTCTGGATTCTCTTAACGACCTCGGGATCAAAGATCCAGGCGAAATCACACAGAGACAAGAGCTTGGCTCCGGCCGGGAATCGAACCCTGGTCGGCAAGCTTATATAGACAGTGACTAACCCATTCGGCCACGAAGAAAGATAAAAGTCAATGACAATTCTACTGTACTTATACCTGTCGAATTCAGGTATTTTGTACTTAGAATTGAAATCAACCCATCTTCACCATCGTAGCTAATTGGTAGTTTGTTACTTGGCATTCAATTAATGATAAATTTTGCACATTTTTACGTGTTTTTCATATTCAAATAAGCCATATATATTTTTGATATATTAATGTCTGGATTCTCTTAACGACCTCGGGATCAAAGCCTCAGGCGAAATCACACAGAGACAAGAGCTTGGCTCCGGCCGGGAATCGAACCCTGGTCGGCAAGCTTATATAGACAGTGACTAACCCATTCGGCCACGAAGAAAGATAAAAGTCAATGACAATTCTACTGTACTTATACCTGTCGAATTCAGGTATTTTGTACTTAGAATTGAAATCAACCCATCTTCACCATCGTAGCTAATTGGTAGTTTGTTACTTGGCATTCAATTAATGATAAATTTTGCACATTTTTACGTGTTTTTCATATTCAAATAAGCCATATATATTTTTGATATATTAATGTCTGGATTCTCTTAACGACCTCGGGATCAAAGCCCCAGGCGAAATCACACAAAGACAAGAGCTTGGCTCCGGCCGGGAATCGAACCCTGGTCGGCAAGCTTATATAGACAGTGACTAACCCACTTGGCCACGAAGAAAGATAAAAGTCAATGACAATTCTACTGTACTTATACCTGTCGAATTCAGGTATTTTGTACTTAGAATTGAAATCAACCCATCTTCACCATCGTAGCTAATTGGTAGTTTGTTACTTGGCATTCTATTTATGATAAATTTTGCACATTTCTACGTGTTTTTCATATTCAAATAAGCCATATATATTTTTGATATATTAATATCTGGATTCTCTTAACGACCTCGGGATCAGAGCCCCAGGCGAAATCACACAAAGACAAGAGCTTGGCTCCGGCCGGGAATCGAACCCTGGTCGGCAAGCTTATATAGACAGTGACTAACCCACTTGGCCACGAAGAAAGATAAAAGTCAATGACAATTCTACTGTACTTATACTTGTCTCTGTGTGATTTCGCCTGGGGCTTTGATCCCGAGGTCGTTAAGAGAATCCAGACATTAATATATCAAAAATATATAT
>NC_090750.1:321001-323501 GCF_036898095.1 Palaemon carinicauda
ATTGGTCACAGCTGGAATAAAACTTCTAAAATACTTTGTAATATTCAGCCTCATGATGGTGAAGAACTGATTATTAGAATTAACTGCATGCCTAGTATTACGAACAGGATGGAACTCTCCATGAAGATATGAATGTAAAGGAAAGTCAGAATTATGAAAAATCTTATACAACATGTATTATGGACTAATTGAACGACGGTGCCAGAGAATAATATACAGATCAAGAATAAGAAATTTAATAGAGTGTAAGTCTCTGTCCAACAAATCAAGATGAAAATCGGCAGGAAAAAATATTCAAAACATGGTAGAATGAAAAAATTTAAACACTTCTTCAGAATAGATTAATCACCGAAAATCTTAAGACTTCCTCAGTAAGCTATTTTTTTTTCCAATTTTAGAAAACACAGATCTAATATATTTCTCAAAAGTAATTTTTTTTTTTCAAGAATCATACATAGAATTTTAAGCCTTAATAAAAAAAAAATGAATATACATTATCAATACTGAGATCCTGATATTGAGGATCTATTGTCCTTCACCAATTAACAATTATACTTTGAGTGTTGCGACGATTCAACTACATACACTAAAATTTGCACCTTGTACTAATTTTAGCTAGATCTCTATTACGGGGCTCAGCAACCCCAGACCAACATTAAGGATATGGAATTGATGCAAAGAGAGTAGCATCATCTGGATATGCAACAAGCTTGTTTTCTAAGCCAAACCATATGCCATGTGTATGTAGTATGCAAAGTAATGGGCCTACGACACTACCCGGTAGAACACCATATATCCCATTCCTATAACCATTATGGTTCCCATCAATAGCAACTCTTTTCGATCTATTACTTAAAAATTAATTAATAATGCTAAGAAAGGGCCCACCCATGATTAACACGGCCAAAGGCAGCACTAAAATCAAGGCCAATCAAATGAACTTCCTAACCACAATCAAGGAATATCTGTGCATCATAGGAAATTGGAAGGACATCATATGCTCCTTTACGAAAACCAAATTGCAAACCAGGGAACAAATTATTACCTTCAGCAAACCTATTTAGACATTTGCCAGAACCCTTTCAAAAACTTTAGATAATATGTGGAGAGACATTACCAATTCTCGAAGTGGTAAAAGCTCCACTTCTTGCTCACTTGCGCAAAATAGCAGACAACTTTACAGCTTTATATAAAAAAAGGACAAATATCATTTTGGTGTACACCTGATCATCAAGGTCCATCAACGAAACTTTAATTCCACGAGATAAAAAGGCTAAAGTAGTTAGTTTAGTTCCAGAAAAAACAGGAATGATGAAGTTTTATATTCTCGTTACTCTGTTTATTGTCAGATACATCAGCCAAAAGGGTTTTCTTTTCTTTTCAACAGTGGGTGACTGAGCCATTATGCTTAAGTAACGGAGGAACTGTTGCATCTACTCCAAAGAGTGCAGATTTAAGGGTAGTCCACCACTTATAGTCCTGGGTTGTACCAGAAAGGGGTTCTTTTATGGTTGAACTGTATTCCTTTTCAGTAGAAGCATAAACTCTCTGAGCAAAAGCTCTAAGCTGAGTATGGCTATTCCACGCCAAATCTGCTCTGTTACCCTTCCAAAGATGATAGGCCTCCTGCTCCTCCAAATAAGCTCGTCTACAATCATCATTGAACCACGGTTCGTC
This sequence comes from Palaemon carinicauda, assembly GCF_036898095.1. NCBI lineage: Eukaryota > Metazoa > Arthropoda > Malacostraca > Decapoda > Palaemonidae > Palaemon > Palaemon carinicauda. Next base: position 322,679 of record NC_090750.1, read on the forward strand.
TTTCGCTCGGTACCTTAGCACACAAGAAGGGATACGTCTATCAATTATATTGACTAGATCATCATTCAAAGGAACCACAGGATTAACACCACTATACAATTATGACCAATTCAAGCCCGAAAGATCTTGCAAAATCCTAGTCCAAACTGCTTGAGATTTCATAAAAATGATACATGAGTATGATACATCAGGAACAGGCTGTTATTTATGGAAATGTTTGTTTCTTTGACTGCCAAGATAGTTATGCATGGGATTCTTCTCTCTGGTTATGGTCCACTTTCCTTTCGTCTAAACATACACCAAATAGTTTAGCATATTCATTACAGATTCTCCTCTGCCTTCACACACCTGACAGCAATGATATTACCAAACGAGTTTTCTTCATCGAAGGGGTTAATTACTGCTCTATAATTTTTCAGTGAAAGCTTTCCTCTTGGTAAGGGTTGAAGAGACTCTTTAGCCATGGTAAACAGCTCTTCTAGGAGATGGACACTCCAAAATCAAACCATTTTTCTCTTGTCTTGGGTAGTTACGCAGCCTCTGTACCATTGTTTTCCACTGTCTTGGGTAGTTACGCAGCCTCTGTACCATTGTTTTTCGCTGTCTTGGGTAGTTACGCAGCCTCTGTACCATTGTTTTCCACTGTCTTGGGTTAGAGTTCTCTTGCTTGACGTACACTGTAGCACTGTATTCTATCTATTTTTTCTTCCTCTTGCTTTGTTGAAGTTCTTTTTAGGGTTTATATAGGAAATATTTATTTTAATGTTGTTACTGTTCTTATATTTCATGTTTCCTACTTTCTTTTCATCACTGGGCTCTTCCC